>NC_051176.1:69070264-69090488 GCF_013339695.2 Rhipicephalus sanguineus | reverse complement strand
TATTTAAGCGCAGGCCGCATGTAGGCGAATTTGAACGCGAAAGCGATGAGCGCGCGCTTGTCGCCTGCGAATTAGCTAAGGGTCGGTCGCGCAGTGGCCACTTCGTTTTGGTATCGCTTGTCGTTTTAGCGCGACAGCATGGAAGAGCCCGTTTCGCAGTAATTCCGGTGTCGGCGGCGGTTGTGTGTGTATACGTTCGTGTGCGTCTGTGTATGCGCGCAGATATCCCTGTCGCATTTAACTCTTAAAGGCGAAGCTTAAGGGTCCCCCAATTTCCGCCTCCATTATTGTGCGCATGCGGTTTGCCCTTTAAGGTTCGAACTAATCTACCGGTTCGTTGGCTGAGCGGCTGCTGATAAGGCTTTCTGCGACTAGCATATATGTTTTCATATGCATTTTCACATTGTCATACCACGTTGACTTCAGGCAAGTAATTTGTTTTTTAGTCTGCGTTGGGATTTCGTGTGTAATGTACCGTGTTTTTCAGAAACGTGCCGTACTGCTGCGTGCCTTACTGTAAGTCAACACCAATGAATATTACGTTGCCTCGACGCCAAAGTGTCATTCCTTCCAGCAGGTAAAGCTCGCGCACTCAAGGCCGCAGCATCCGCCAACCTCCTTTAAGCAGCGGAACCAACCTTCGGATCGTTTCCGCTATTCTGGAAGCACTAAGAAAAAAGGAGTTTTTAATAAATCTCGTGCTTTCCTTCGCATGTATACCTTTTACTGATATGCTGCACTTAAGAACACCAAAACAATTTTCTTGAAAAGTGACTCACGGGTGTTTTCGCTTCGGTCACCATCATCACGACAAGGACTGGCGCACACACACACACACAAAAAATAAAGAATATAGAGATAGCCGCCATCCATCCTTTTTTGTGCTTTTTGTGAAAGTGGTGGAAGTGCTATGGTAACCCACGGTTACTCTACAGCGATATCTTCAAGGCGCCTCTATGCGCCGCAAACCTTCGCGCATAGAGCGCAAAGGAATGGAGGGGTAGTAGGCGCGCGCCGCGGTGCGGCGAAAGGAGCGGTCACGCCCCTTTTTGCAATTACGCCTCCTCCGTCCGAATGGGACGGCCGGAGCAACACCGCCGCGCGCCCCGATCCAGGTGGCCGTGGTCGCACGCCGTTCCCTGCCGCCGCCGCCGCTGGCGGCGGCGGCGGCGCAGTTCCATGAGCGCAGGTGCACGGCCGGTCTGGAGGCGCAGCGAGCGCGCGCCTCCAGACCGGCCGTGGCAGGTGCACGGCCACCTGGATCGGGGCGCGCGGCGGTGTTGCCGCCGCGCGCCCCGATCCAGGTGGCCGTGGGCAGGTGTTGAATGATTTCTATGCACCTCGACAGATGGCGCTACGCGTTGCGATCAGCGCCGGGAGAGGAGAAAGCATGTGCGAAAGCGTAAAGAGGAGCGGAGAGGGAGAGCAAAGGAATGAGTTAGACCACCGCGTCTGCGTTGCACGATTTGTCCCGAGTGAATGCGTGGGGCGGCGGCGGAGTCGGCGCTCCTCTCTTGTCTTACTCCGTGGTGAGAACATACCCAGCTTTCAGAGACACTGGATGATCAGCGCTTCTAGCGGCCACTGCTGAAAGCTCTCACGTTTTCAATGGGACAGAGTCATTTTTCTGCGATGAAGAATCGTGGAGGCGCAACTTGCAAAACTTGTTAGAAAGGCACGTTCTAGGAGCTGTACCGCACTTCCCAAATGCAGCGTTGCTCACATCGCGGTTTCACATTCTGTTCCCACGACCACTAAAGTTTAAACAATGGGAACCTGTGGAAACTACCGAAATCACGCCCTGTGTTTCGGGACAAAAACCTAGACAGAAACCAGCAAATTTGTCGGAGATGTACGTAGCCGAAGCTTTCATTTGAGAACGCAATCGTGCTTTTTCGTGAAGGAAAACACGTTCCAGATTGAAATTTTCAACAACAAAGTCGCGTGTTTGACCGTAATAGCTTTATAACACCTATCGTATCACGTGCCAACCGCCATGCGCTGTGGCTGAATGGATTGATCGTCCGTGCTGGCTGTGGGCACGTAATCGCTGGGGCGCGGCTTCGAATCCCTGTGCAGTTTTTTTTCTTTTTTTTTTCTTTCTCAGAATTGCTGATGTTTGCCGCGGTGGTACAGCGGTTACGGTTCTCGGCTGCTGACCCAAAGGGCACAGGTTTGATGCCGGCTCCAGCATTTTCGAACAAGGCGAAAATGCTAGAGGCTCGTGTTCTTCGTTTGTTAGATGCGCGTTAACGAACCCCAAGTGGTCGAAATATCAGCAGGCCTCCTCTACTGCGCGCCTAATAAACATATTGTGGTTTTGGCGCGTAGAACTTCAGAAATTATTATTACTAGTGCTATACTGCTGAATATTTACTTCCATGTTGTCTCGCTAGAGCATTGTACCCAATATCTTTGCTGCAGTTTCGGTTTCGCTTCTGGAAATGGAGCGAGTAAACTTCTCACGTTTTATTAATTATTACCACGCAAGCCATTACTTAAAGAACGAAGAAAAATAACCACCGGGCATGATTTTATTTAACCTCCTCCTCATTAGATCATTGCCACCGGGATGTCTGTTCCGCTGTACAAAAATTCTTAATTGAATCAGGGCGGTTTTAACTCTGAATTTTAAATTAGCATTATGCATTTTTTCTAACTACTCTATAATTCATTAGTCATAGAAATCATATGTGGCCACTTCTACCTAAAATTAATCGTTTCTTGGCCAATCCCCCAGAGTGGGTGTGAGCCATGCATAAAGAAAATCATCATCATCATCATCATCATACGAAGGCAATACACAATGAAACCAAGGCACGCATGAGGCCATTGACAGTATAATGAAGGATTTTAAATAAGTACTCTACTATTAGACACAGACGCAGCAACGTAACCAGCAATAGTAGAGCCAACGCAAAGCTTGTATTGTCGAATCGTCGCCTTTTTTCTCGGGGAGCAGCGTTCTCTGCTTTTGCAAGTAGTGCCGCTCTTTTGCAATACATTTACTTCCCCTCCGAAAAAGGGCCATCCTGGCTAATTACGGACAGCTGCACATTGACAGTGAGGCTTCAGCAGGTCCACATGCACGTTCTCATGCCTCGACATTGTTTGATTACAAGTCTCAAGCGGCTTGACGGCGGAGATCAAGTACGAGGCTTGCTAGACCACCCGGTACGGTCCGCGGTACTTCGGAAGAAGTTTCGTAGACCGACTGGGGCCACCTGGGGAAAATTTTAAGGTTTGTGTGTGTATACACGCGCACATACAAACGCGCGCACGAACATACATAAGGTATGGATAAACACCCCCTTCGCTGACTGGCGCAGGCCAGCGGCGGGTGCCTGTGTGCGCGGAATAGTCGGCGAAACGGTAGGCAAGCAGACGCAGGCAAGCAGACGCATAACCCAGCTCAGTGAATTCACCCATGATATCCTCCAGGCCCTTGATGCTGGTGATCAAATTGACGCAATATTCATAGACTTTTCCAAAGCTTTCGACACTGTTTCACATTACAAACTGCTAAAAAAGCTCACTGTTATTCTGAAAAATGAAGCATTAGTACACTGGATTTCTTCTTTCCTATCCAATAGGTCTCAGTACGTACTCTTCAAGTCTTCTCATTCCTCCACTTGTACTGTAACGTCTGGCGTCCCACAAGGTTCAATATTAGGCCCACTCCTATTTCTGATTTTCATTAACGATCTGCCAAGTAATATTCCTGTTAAAATCCGCATGTATGCTGATGACTGCGTTTTGTATCATACGATTAAAACTGCTCATGATCAGATCATCCTTAACGATTCATTTGCATCATTTCAATCATGGTGTGACACTTGGCAAATGCAAATCAACTTTCGAAAAACAGTATCCATGTCATTTACCAAGCGTTCTTCCCCCCCTCCATTTACCTATTCCTTTAATGGTTTCCCTCTCGGAAATGTTTCGCAATACAAATATCTAGGTCTCCTTTTCACTCAGGATTTATCTTGGTCTCATCACATCGAACTCATGTGCAACCGTGCGCTTAGAAAGTTAGGCTACCTGCAACGCACATTACGTTCAGCACCTCTCAGCATAAGACTTCTCACTTATAAAACACTGGTTCGTCCGATATTGGAATATGGCTCTGTTGTGTGGAACCCACACAAGATGTCGGATATCAACAAAATAGAATCTGTTCAGAAGAAAGCAGTACGCTTCATTTATCGTCGCTTTGACAGGTATTTTTCACCTAGTTCCCATCTTCCTATCTTACAGCTTACCAGTCTCTCTTCCCGTCGTCACGTTGAATGTTTGAAGTTTCTTTATACCTTAATTAATTCTCCACGGTTCTCCCTACTCAGCAAATACATCGCACATGCTAGACCAACAACCACCCGAAATTACCATGAGTTGAACATGACTACTTTTATCCATCGTACGGTGGCTTTTAAATATAGTTTTTTTGTTCATTCTATTGAATTGTGGAATGCGTTGCCCGGTTACGTTCGATCATTATCACTCGATGACTTCTTATTGTATATTACTAACCATTGATGTTCAGCTCACTTGTTATGCTCTGCTATGTATATATGTATGTATTATGCTCTTCTATGTATGTATGCATTTGCCCACTCCTGCGATAGCCCTGCGGGGCTGCAGTATGTTGAAATAAATAAATAAATAAAAGAAGCGCGACAAAGCGCGGCCGCGCGCCGTTGCCATAGCAACGACGGAGAGATCTCCCACTGGCTGCTTTGCTGCAGGCTTCCGTTTCCTTTCTTGAATTCTCGGCGCTCGCCACTTTCCTATCAAGAATGCTGCCTCACGCTGATCACGTGCATGCCATTCGTGACCTGGAAGGGCCAGGCGCACGGCAATAATGCAATCGAGAGGCATGCAAGATATCAGGATTATTTTTGTGAGGCGAAACGACACCCATTCGACACGTTCTTTAGTGTACATACGCTGCATTTCTGATCAGCATAGGTAATTTCAGCGGAAACTATTAGCCGATGAAACACTGCCTTTGTTGCTGCAACGCCACTTCACACCGTTGAAAGCGGAATCACTAAGAGGGAAGTTGAGACAAGGACTATATATATATATATATATATATATATATATAGATATATTATATATATATATATATATATATAATATATATATTGTTACGAGGGTTCTCTGCAAGAGGGCACCGTGAGAAGCGGTAGAAGACGGCGAGCAACGAAGCTGCTTCTTCGATCACCACGGTCTTTATATATATATATATATATATATATACTATATATATATATATATATATATATATATATATATATATATATATATATATATATATATATATCTATAAGCTTCTTTGCTACTTTCGACAAGCTCCTATACAAATAGCTGCAAGAAGTGACCGTTTCCAATTGCTTTTAACCTCCATGCCTCGCAGTGCTAGTATCGTTGTTGTTCATCCTAAAGGACATGGTGCTGTTTGATTTCTACCTTCTCAAGAACCGAGCGTTTCCCGTCTTCCTGTATGCCTATAGACATTTGAAAGTTCGATTTCACTCTGGCATAAAAAAGTTACGTTGATTTTATTTCAATGGCAGGTGTCCGTTGCCCAGTGTGCGGATCGATCATTGCGTGTAGGAGCATCCTTGCAGTTATTGTACCAAATTTACGTATTTTTTCACCATCTTCCTTGTTTTGTTCCATTCTTCAATACCATTCCAATATGATTATTTTTCAAATAAACAGTAAAATTCGAGAATTTACCGAAGGAAACCTGGTGTACAATTTTCAAAGTTTCATTTTCTTGCTTAAGCTGCTTTCTGCGATGATTGCGTAACATCGCTGAAGCAGTAGGCCGATAAGTTAACGGTGGTTTCTTAGCCCGTGCTCGCTACAACTTGCACCGCCACTTGCGGCAACTGGCTGGCGCGGGCCAAGAAACCACCGCCAACTTATTGGCCCACCGCTGCAATGGAGCCGGCGAGTCGCGGCCACAACTGATTTCGTTCGCTCAAACCACGCATGAGAGCAGCATGTTCGCTGCGCGCTAATGCGCTAGTCACGTGGTTCTTTTTGTATTTCATGGGCTTTTCTTCGCAGCTCGGAAAAAATGGTATACCTGAGACTTTCTTTATCGCAAATAATGCAAGGGGGGTTTCTGAAGACGCTCTCGAACTTTGCAAGTCGCATTTCTTGCCTAAAGTCAACATTTAGCAATTTAGGTAAATGATGCTAATTAAAAAATTAATTAATTACCAAAAGAAAAAAAATGAAAAAAATGTCTGTAGTGCACAAGGTGACTGTCAGCCATTTGAAAACTGATTTCGTTCGCCTGCCTCTCAACTGTATGCTTTCACCCTTGGTTAAAAAAATAGCTGGGACACGCGATATATATATAATGTCGCCACCCCGTTTCAAAGGGACGCTCATAGCATCCATCCATCTATCCATATCCAATAACACTGTGAGAGGAAAGTGGGAAAGCTAAAAGGCGCGTTCATGAAGTCTCCGTTTTGTGTCTCCATATATATATATACTATATATATATATTATATATATATATATATATATATATATATATATATATATATATATATATATATATAGAGAGAGAGAGAGAGAGAGAGAGAGAGAGGAGACTGACGAATAGCAAGATATCTTATGACACAGGAGTGGCACCCTCGAACTTCAAGAGTAGCTTCTTGCCCGGTCAGCTGCCTCCCTTTCCCACCCACAACTTGTCTCCGATGTTGTACGCCGAGGCAAGTAGCCGGCAGCAGTCATAAGAGCGCCTGTTTTTTTTAACCCGAATGGGTTTTATGCCGTGATCGACCAAGATTTTCATGACGTATTTCCGTCACGGAAGTACGTCAGCAAAATGAACGCCATCAGATGGCAAAGAAAAAAAAACTATAAGAAAAAGTTCCGTTGAGAGGAGTCGAACCCATGTCTTCTCGGTCCGCGACGATAGATGGCGGGCGTTTAGCCCACTAAGCTACCGCCGAACACGTAACGGACGCTACATGAATGCGCCTTTTATTTTTCCCACTTTCCTCTGACAGTGCTATTGGATGAATGGGTGGATGAATGCTATGAGCGTCCCCTTATAACGGGGTGGTGACATGTGTGCCACCAGGCTCGAAAGAAAAAAAAGAATAAATGTCGTCTCGGCAACTAGCTGCGGCAACGCGCCGTTGCTACGACCGTCCAATTTGGCGCGTTCTAATAAGAGAAGTGTAATTTCGCCAACGCTTTTGACACATCGCGAGGTGGGGGCATTAGCCCAAGCCTCGCTCATAGCATCCATTCATATCGAAAAATAGCTGTCCGACGGTCGCGTGGCTGTCGCACCGCGTTCGCCGCTCGCCCTGTGAGAATTAACGGTGAGGCTAGAGGGAAGACACGACGTACGTCGCGTTTGTCTTCACGTTTCACGCCGCTTTGAAGGACTGCATACCGCATTCCAGTGTTTATTAATGTCCTTGTTGCTGCACTCTTTGCGGGGGATTCACCTTATGCGGTGTGTAGGTATATGTTAAGAACTTCAGCTACCGCAAGGCTTAAATTATGATCATGGGCGTTAGTCGTCGGGACGGAGATGTGCCACTAGCTGTCAGCGTGCTGAGTCCACACCAAGCGGTGCTATTCGCCCCGAGATCGGGCTACGGGTGGCAGCACCGTCGCCGCGTTAGCGTAGATAGGCGGTCGGCGGCGGCGAGTATACAAATGTACACAGCGGCGCTTCGCTGTGAGCGGTTCGCGCTGATTGTCGGCGAATAAAACGCGTTGACTACAGCCTGCTGGTACATGTGCGTTCTCCATTGCCGAATAGATGCACGAAACGCGCCGAACGTTAATATTATTTGTGAGAGAGCGCAACCTGCCAATGAACAGGATACTCGTCTTCGGCGATAGTCTGCGTTTTTTTCACTTCATAACATTTTTGCGGTTGTATTTGTACGTGTTTAGCTTGTGTTCCGCACACTACGCACTACTGTTGCGTGACTGAGCTCATTGCGTATTTACTTCTTTCTAATCTGGCTACCGAATAGCGCTTAGCGCATTCTGTGCACATATACGCGCCCATATTTTTTTTCCATTATTCAGTTCTCCGTGACATGTAGGCCAGTTGATAAGAAATTTAATGAGAAAAGCTACGTGGCTGTCAGCGCTTTAGCACTATGAAGATGCTTCCCGTGTACGCCCTTGTTTTTATTCCAGTAACAGTACAAAAATGTAACAGTTCAGCACAGAGCTTTCTTCGATTGATTACGTGCATGACAGTGATGCAACAAAGATGCGGTTAATTTATGGGACAAAAGTGTGCGTGTGTGTGTGTCAAGCCAATGATGTCCACTGCCTTCCAGCAATCTATAACAACGCAACACAAAAGCTCGAGATATTGTAGAAAAAAAAGAGGTTTTGCGTGAAACTACTTACAAGGCATTAATTTGTAAGGCATTACAAAGGCATGTAAGACAATAATTTTTGACAATCCGGCTTTTATAACGCGAACCCTAAACGAAATACACCGGTCTTTTTGTATACATTTCACCCCTGTAGTTAAAATAGCGCTCGGCAACTCAGTTTTATCATTTCTCTGTCCTTCCATATTCTATTCTTTTCAGGGGATAATTTACGTACCGAAGAGTCAGACTTCACTTGTTGGAAATATTACTCTGTAGTGCGCCCGCGGCCGTACAATAAAATGACATCTTAAGCACATCTAGAGCTCGTCGCGTAACCGATAAAAAAAGTCACGCAATTGTACACCTAACAGTAAGTGTGACGCGCAAGTGCAGGACTTAGAGCCTTGTTTTTGTTTACCACTGGGTCACTAAAACGCGGCATTCACACGATATTTAGTACTCCTCATGTTTAGGAGCTCGCCAAGTGCATTACTATGTGCGTGAACAACAAAGCGGCACCCAGTGATTCTGGCGAACCCACTGTACGGCGATCACACACTGCACTCTCCACAGCTGCACTCACTGACCTTATTACAATGCATATAAAACCTAGCAAGGCCAAAGGCTTCTGTACATGGTGATATCTATACGTACAAACAGTTAAGATTGTGCAAACACAAGTGAACAAACTGCCCTTTGAGGACGTGCATGACGTACGCGCGCTTCAAACACGTCGCGGCTAGCAGACGACGCAGGGAGCTATCAACACTAGGCGTGGTTTCGTCAGTAGCCGCCAGGTGGCGACTCCGCCCGATCTCGGGGCGAATACCTGCTGAACACTAATAGACATTGTACTAGCTCTCATATACTAATGCGCTATAAACAATCAACTACTTCTGTGAAGACACGTTTCACTGTCTTGTTATACCGATTCCTATGACGGAGGGATCATCCTGTGTTTTGTTTTTTTTTTCGCTTGGGTGGCCCTTTTTCATCGCCACAACTCTGATCTTCTGTAGGTTGCACGATTGTCACGCGCTGCGGCTTCATAACGTATGGCGCTAACGTAATAATATTTCTTGGGGTTAACGTCCCAAAACTACGGCATGGTTATGAGGGATGCCGTAGTGTAGGGCTCCGGAAATTTTTAATCACCTGGGTTTTTTAACGTGTAGTTAAAAGTGATGCTATAGGAGTACCTAGCTATCTAGCCTGATAACCGCTTTCAATTTGGGCAGCTTTCCATATACGTCTATGTACGGCCTCACACCAGTACGCGTCTTCAAGGCGTTGTGTTAACTGCAGTGCCAGCTGCCGGAAAGTGGACGTCCCAATCTTCCTCACCTTTCTGCTCTACTGCGTTGTATGGAGCAAGTCTTCCCTGTGTACTCGGATTAGTTCGCTCGGTAAGGTCGTTTGCCTGGGGATGGAGCGCGAATTCGTAGTGGTGCTGTTTAAGAAAAACACCCTGTATATACATCAATCTATATATATATATATATATATATATATATATATATATATATATATATATATATATATTATATATATATATATATATATATATAGTGTAGTGACGAAGAGTGGCACAGAAGCTCGGGCAGTGATGCCACGGCTGCTGATTTATCAGTAGATCTACTGACTTTTTAAATTTTCTGCTGATTCAGTGATAAGGCGTCTCGATCTACGGATTTTTCGTCTTTTTGCAGAAAACAAAGGAACTTTTCCTTTTTCACCGCCAACCTTTCTTTGCTGTGGTGCCACGAGGCAAACAAGAATGTTCCTTCAATTCCAGATTCTCAAACGCAGCAGTACATATGTCCTAAGAGCCATCGAATTCCAAGAGTAGTTGGTGTAGGAAGCTCCATGTTATTCGTAAATATCGGAAAATCACAATGTAAATGCATTAACGCCCCCCACGGCTACGAAGCCACAACGAATAGCTCCATTCCCGTTGTGCTTCCAGTTCCCCCGCTGTGCTAAGAACTGGTATTGGCTCGATAGCCAGAGGAAGATATGACCGGCCGGCCGTGTACGTTCACGCTCAGAAGGCGCACGCTTGCTTGTGACGTTGGTGATTTTCGGCAGTCAGTGCCGCCGTGGGCCTCGAGATGATTCTTTTGTTCTCCGCGTCCTCTCTGAGCGCCTCAGCTGGCCACTGGCTCTGAAGCCGCGGCCCTTGGTCAGTAAAGGGAACCTAATGGGAAGACGTACATTCTACAACAAGGCCAACACGGACGCTATTGGGGCATTCAACATCCACAGGCCATTGATAAGGCGAATGAACAACACGGATGAACACTGAGCATTCAATGGGGTGTTGCTGGTTCACCCACCTCTGGAATGCAAGGAAACACGTGGTCGTGTTAAAGCTCTGCCAGGAAAGTCATTTTCGGAAGCTTTGTGGGCCTCATGCTTTCTTTCATATCTGGCATAAGTAATGCCTGAAATAATCATGCTAGGACATGGCTCTCGGCTATAGTGAACTAGAACTCGGTATACCGGGTTTCTGCAGTAATGCGTCACCGCTAATCTCACGGACATTTTCGTGCTATTTGTTATAAAGTACAATACTGCAGCAGTTGCCAATAAAAGCGCTGAATTTGTCATTAAAGAAATCCTGCGCAAGTACTGAAATTAGAGATTTACTGATTTTTGCTGATTTTTCGCAAAAACATTCACTACTATTTTTTTATGTGTCGTGGCAACACTGAGCTCGGGAACGAGGGCGAAGAAGGGAAGGACGAGGATGAAATAGAACAGCCTGCCCGCAGCAAGGGTGCTGTCTCTATGTCGTTCTTCTACAATGGCGCAGTCGCGAACTACCGACCCCGACATCTCTGCGTCCACTACACTCCGAAGTGGCCGAGTACTCACGGACTTGCCA
Source organism: Rhipicephalus sanguineus (assembly GCF_013339695.2). Taxonomy (NCBI): domain Eukaryota; kingdom Metazoa; phylum Arthropoda; class Arachnida; order Ixodida; family Ixodidae; genus Rhipicephalus; species Rhipicephalus sanguineus. Next base: position 69,079,208 of record NC_051176.1, on the reverse strand, counting down.
CCGACCACGGACGGCGTCCAGGTGCCTCCACGGCGGCTCCGCGTCATGATTGCGGCGAAGCGATTTCCCAAGCCTTCTCGATGTTCGCTCAAGAGCTCAAGACATCCGGCTTTGGGTGCGCCCCCATGGATCGTCCACTGAGAACGAAATTCCATGTTTTCATGGGTTTAAGGTCCCCGCGAGATGGGTAAGCGTCGTAAACTCGGTTGCTCTTAAGCACTCTTGGAGTGACACAATCAAGAAATCCGTCGCCGAAGGACGTCTGCGAGGATCCGCCCAAGCATGGCATCGATTCGAAGGCAGCGCTCACACTACCTGGCCGACATGGAGGCGGCCCTGACGTCCGCGTTTGAGCCGCTTCCGAGCGCTTATGATGATCGTTTCATGACCATGCGCGTCACGCCGGAAGGTGCAACTGAAGACGTCGCAACTTACATCTACGACAAGCTGTCCCTTTTACAAGCTTGCGGCATACTACGGACCTCCTCAGCAGCCAGGCAGTACGTCATCGACGGGATCCTTGACTCGACGCACGCGGCCGTCTTGTCCGCCACCACCCACCCAGCCGACATCCCCGCTTTTGTACGCCAGGCAGTGGAGTTGCAGGACACATCTCATCGGCGTGCGGCTACAGTTTCCCCTAAGGAGCCGGGTCCACTGAGACGTGGATGCTATACGTGTGGGCGCTTCGGGCATGGGTATAAAAACTGCCCACAAAGTCAGCCTCAAGCCATACAATATCAAGCACGTCCACTTCCAACCCTCATGGTCACCGTCGACGGCATTGGAGAACTGACGGCTCTCGTCGATACCGGAGCACAGCGTACGGCATTGCCTCGACGCCAGGCCCCAGGAGATCTCCAGCCTTGGACTGAGCCACCGCAGCGGGGCCTCGGTGGTGACGTACTACCGGTCGGTGCCATAAACTCGCAGATCAACACCGAGGCCGGCCACAAGTTCTTGTCCTCGTGCCCGTGTTCGAAGACTTGCCGGCAGACATAGTCTTGGGGGCCGACTACCTTCTCTCCGCTACTTCCTCACTGTGGAAGGAAGTAGCGTCAGCCTCCGTCCCGTAGCCCCAAGTACGCCTCCGGCTCAACCAGGTGAGCTGACAACACCACTTACACTCCCCGCTATACCCGAGAGGCACGCGTCTCTCTTCGCTGATACTACTGATCAGCTCCCGGTACTAGCGTGCTAGAGCACCATATTACAACCGACAACCATCCGCCGTGTGTCCATACCGTTACGTAGATACGCCGAACGAGAGCGGACTGTAATCGACCAGCAGGTGCAAGAAATGCTAGCCGCTAACATCATCAGACCGTCTGCTAGCCCGTGGGCAGCACCTGTTGTCCTAGTCCGTAAAAAGGACGGCAATCTCCGATTCTGTGTCGACTACCGAGAGTTGAACAAACACACCATACCAGACTCGTACCCACTGCCACGAATTGACGATACTATTGACGCCGTACGAAATGCCAGGTTCTTTTCATCACTAGACCTGAAAGCAGGGTATTGGCAGATAAACGTGGCTGAAGGAGATAAGTTAAGCCGGCCTTCCGGACTCCATCTGGCTTGTACGAATTTAACCGGATGCCTTTCGGTCTGCGAACTGCCCCAAGCACGTTTCAGCGTGCCATGAACACGGTGTTGGGCACGTTGATAGACCACGCCTGTGTCGTTTACCTCGACGACATTCTAGTCATCGGGGAAACAGAAAAACAACATCTACAGCATCTCGACACAGTACTGCAGAGGTTGCATAACACCGGCCACGACCTCCGGAGACATTTTCCACACGTTGGGCATAGACCACATCGGCCTCTTCCAATGACGGCAGCGGGTAATCGTTATATTATACTCGCTGTGGATCACTTGTCAAAGTTTGTAGAGGTCGCGGCCGTGCCTTCGCTTGCTGCTAGCTACGTCATCCGATTCTTGAGAGAGCGCCTTCGAATGGCGACACGGTCTTCCTAACAAGTTGATTCCGACCGGTCGACCATCTTCCGCAGTCGCGAGCTCCGCAATTACCTACAGCAAGTAGGAGTTGAGCATCACTTCGCGTCGGCATACCATCCACAGGCGAACGGATTGACGGAAAGGTCGAACCAGACTATCCAGGATCGTCTCGCACCGTACTGTAAGAATCACAAACGAGGGGAAGCTGACTGGGATGAACACCTTCAAGCGGCTGCATACGCAGTGAACACGGCGGCACACAGCTCTGCAGGAACTTGCCCCTACGAGATTGTCTACGGCCAGCTCCCGCAGCTGAATGCTACATTCGGTTTGGACACTCCCCTCAAAGTTGGGCGTTCGGTTGCACGCCAGACACTTTGTCGCGAAATCCGTATGGAGGCGCGCAGGAGGATTGCACAAGCTCAGCAGGCGCAAAAGCGGTACTACGACCGACGCCACCGCCCTGCGCCGAAATATAGTATAGGCGACGAGGTGTGGCTGCAGCGAGGTGCTCCATCGTCTTCAGACAAACTGCGTCCAAAGTACGAAGGCCCGTTGATTATTTCCGAGCGCTTAGGAGAGAACACGTGGCGAGTACGATCCACGGCGTCTGATGCGCGCACGGACAAGAGAAAGCGGAATAACTTTGCCGTGCATGTGTCGCGAATGAAGAACTGCGTCCGTCGACAAACGCGACGTTGTCTTATGCGCTTTTCTTGCAGGAATAGACCAATTGCAGCGTGGCCGAGTGTAGTGACGAAGAGTGGCACAGAAGCTCGGGAACGAGGGCGAAGAAGGGAAGGACGAGGATGAAATAGAACAGCCTGCCCGCAGCAAGGGTGCTGTCTCTGTGTCGTTCTTCTACAATATATATATATATGTGTGTGTGTGTGTGTGGTGTGTGTGTGTGTGTGTGTGTGTGTGTGTGTGTGTTGTGTGTGTGTGTGTGTTGTGTGTGTGTGTGTTGTGTGTGTGTGTGTGTGTGTGTGTGTGTGTGTGTGTGTGTGTGTGTGTGTGTGTGTGTGTGTGTGTGTGTGTGTGTGTGTGTGTGTGTGTGGGTGTGTAATAACTTGCGAGTAGCACTTAATAAAAAAAGAAGATTCCTTTACTAACGTTTCGGCCGTGACATCACCTTCGTCCGAGTCTTGCGAAGGCCGTGCCACGGCCGAAACGTTAGTGAAGCAATTTTTCCCGTTTTTAATGTGTGCTACCCGCAAGTTCATTCCATGTAGGAAACGCCGCGCGCATGCGCCATTGCTCGACATGCGTTCACTAATAGTCGCGAGGGCAACGCCGCTTCTTAACGTCAACTCCTATTACTCTTTTATAAGCACAGAATAAAGCGAGGATGTCTAATAACGTGTGGATTAATTTTAAGCGCAATTTTTTTTTCTACTAATATCAGCGGACTGCGTACGGCATTCTGAACGTCTCATTCGTCCGCTATGAAGGCTTGCCCGTCAGGCAACGCGACATGCCGTTGTTTTGACTTTCAAACCGCAATTTAAAAATACAAATCCTAATCATATGGCAAAAAAAGCTGGTTTATGTCACTGTAATTCACAGCCATTACACTCCCACCAGGTTCTTGTGACACATTCCGGTCGGTTGTCAGTCCTTTAAGAAAGCACATCGCGAATGTATATAGTGATAGAGTAAGGATTTATTTTAAAATGCGGGACCTCACTCATGCTCACCTCAATTTCTACGATCACAAATATTTCCCCATAAGAAAATATTGAGAATATTAATGTGTATATATATTTCAACTTTCTAGCCATTAAGAAAGTAACTTCCGCGTCACTAGAAAATCTGCCCTAAGTTGTGGCTCGGCGCTGTACAGTACACGTGTGTTTAAAAGCCTAATCTAAGAAAAAAAAACATGTTATCAGATTGACAGAAAATAAAATCTTTGAGCTATTTCCACTCAGACCAAGCTGAGCGGGAATACCATGTCTAGAGGGTGTTTTCTAAACGCGTGCATCTATGATAGAACTGTGCTATCATGCGCATTAACCAGACTTCACACCTGTGTGCAGATATCCCTATTATTAAAGTCGAGGCTACATGCCAGTTATCGAGTCCTTTGAATATTAAATTTTCTTAGTCACTTTCGCGCTTATTTCTATTGCAACTTTTATGTTCTAATAAAATTTGAGATTGAATTTTACATTTCTTGCTATCTATTTTACTGTGCTTCCCTTATCTACATAGAGACAAGACTACCTGATACAGTGGAAGGGACATTCAAGATGGGCCTACACGTTTGAGCCAAAAAGGAATCTTAACCACGAATGTTCTCGCAGCTTCGACATTCCTATCAAGCCAGAATAATCGAGGATTCAATACGCAGCTGATGTTTTGCATCATGAAGTTTTAAAAAAAGCTCCGGTTTAGAAGACCCTCGAGCGGAGCTGTAATCATTCCATTCGACATGGACATTTTCCGTTGGCTTTCAGTGGAAAAAGACGACTGCTTGAAAAGCAGTGGATATTATCGAAAAACAGATTTCGCTAGGCTTTCTAAAGCTGAAGAATGGTATTTTTCAGTCTATGCTACGGGCGAATAACTACTAATAAAATTTCCTGGGCGCATAAACGCCACCGTTCTAAGGAATCTCCTGGAAAGAAAGACTTAAGATTTCCTTTGGAACGCCTGCACATCTTCATGTCAACAGAAGGAACTCTACTCACAACTCAACAACTTCCATACGCGTAGTGAACGAATGAAGGGGAATTAAAAGGTTCGCTTTTCTTTGTTGTATCTTGTGGCCAGTGGAGCAAGTCAAATGCATTTTGTATTCTACATTAGGTGTAACGCAGAATAAAGAAGTGCTTTTGAGAGATTGTAAAATAGTCATAATGTTGTATTAACAGTCATTGTTATCTGCGCGAAAACGCCAAATTCGCTTTCATGAATCTCTTTGTGCTGATCAAAGTGGACAATTGGACCAATGGTGATTCATGATCGACTTTTGCTAATTGAAGTGCATTGTTGCAAGAGACTGAGCCTACAGTACATGAAAGGAGAGCTTTAGGAGAGCTTCCAGCCCATTAGAGTAACTGGTTGGTTTATCTGCACCAACAGGATTCAAGACAATCACCTCCGCATATGAATCAGCGGCTGTGGGAAAAAAGAAAAAAAGAAATAAAAGAAAAACCAACAAGATAGATAGGTGCCTTTTTTGGGCGGGATAGACGGTACATCTAGAGGTTATTACACAACACGTCGGTCGTATGTGTTGTACTATACGTTCATTCCTAAAAACAACAAAAAAGAAAACTAACCAAGTGCACATTTTCTTGTATACAGATCATCTTTCAATAACTGTGTCATTTTGCACACCCGTTTCGACGGCGCCAAGCTGGCAGTGGCAGCCACATTTCGATAAGAGCTAAATGAAAACAAAAGAAACTATCTTTAACTTCGTTTTTTTACTCTCATCCCTAGCGTTCTCAAATTTTCCTCTTTTAAAGTGAGTAACGCAAGGAGCATACGAGCAACACCTAAGTGGTACACCAAAGGAAATTCGGTGTTATGCAACCACAATATTCTGTTCGTACCCAAACATAATGGTTTACGCTAGCTCAACAAGAAACTCAGAAACCAGCATGCTGCTCCAATATCCCACCGCTACGGCAGCGCAGAAGTAAACAAGCAAACAACAAATAAAACGCCGGATTCTCTTGATGCATCACGGGTGCCTGTATCACGGCCAGACATTTAGCACGGTACGTCTGAAAAAACTGCCGATTCATTGCCAGTCGTCGGGTGCCGTCGGGTGCCAGTCGTCGGTGTCGTCGGGTGCCTGTATCACGGCCAGACATTTAGCACGGTACGTCTAGAAAAACTGCCGATTCATTGCCAGTCGTCGGGTGCCGTCGGGTGCCAGTCGTCGGGTGTCGTCGGGTGCCTGTATCACGGCCAGACATTTAGCACGGTACGTCTAGAAAATGCCGATTCATTGCCAGTCGTCGGGTGCCAGTCGTCGGGTGTCGTCGGGTGCCTGTATCACGGCCAGACATTTAGCACGGTACCTCTAGAAAAACTGCCGATTAATTGCCAGTCGTCGGGTGCCAGTCGTCGGGTGTCGTCGGGTGCCTGTATCACGGCCAGACATTTAGCACGGTACGTCTAGAAAAACTGCCAATTCATTGCCAGTCGTCGGGTGCCGTCGGGTGCCAGTCGTCGGGTGTCGTCGGGTGCCTGTATCACGGCCAGACATTTCGCACGGTACGTCTAGAAAAACTGCCGATTCATTGCCAGTCGTCGGGTGCCGTCGGGTGCCAGTCGTCGGGTGCCTGTACGGCCAGACATTTAGCACGGTACGTCTAGAAAAACTGGCGATTCATTGCCAGTCGTCGCCGTCGAGATAAGGCCGACACACAGCGCTCTCTTTTTCTGCGCACTCAGGTGAAGCGACAGTCTTGGGGCGTGTGTACCGTTTCTTTTGATTTTCTTTTGTTTAGTGCGCCTCACTGCATACCTCATGACGGGACTTTTGAAACTTTAGGTCGATACGCCACGTGCTGTAGTCCGCGAAGTAAACCGCTGGTATCCAGAAAAGCTGCATATGATGAGGATTAAATGTTAGTCCATTGAGGTGATCAGTGGGGACTAATACTTAGCTGCTAGGGGATTAACGTTTATACGCGGTGTCGTTAGTCCTTAAAAGGATTAATGGTTGTGGCAGCCCCATTAGTCCCCAAAGGGACGAACCACACACCTTTTAACCACCCTTTTGCGTTAGAGTGTAAGTACCGTTCGTTGTTTTATAATGTGTACTTAGCGAAACGAACCGGCAAATAGTGCACTTGTAGATTTAGCTCAGATAAATGGCACTCAATATAAGCCGATTCTTGTGCCCCACTGTCCTCCGTATGAGATATGTCCGCACAGAAAATAAAGGGAGAGTCGCTTTTGGCAGCGCTAAGAACGCCTGTGCTCTCACGCGACATTGGGTATATTTTAGCTGCGTCGGCAGTGCCGTACGTTTATGCTACGTCATTACCGTTCCATCTTAGATGTACCACGATCCCACAACTTTAAGCTGCGCCAGTTCCTCGATGATAATAATAGCATTATAGTTGTTTAGGTTTAGCGTCCCAAAAACCACGCTACGATTATGAAAGACGCCATAGTGGGGGGCCCGGAATTTCGATCACCTGGAGATATGTCCACCTAAATTCAACCCCTGGGGCGCTAGAATTCTACCTCCATCGAAATTCGGCCGCCGCGGCCGCGGCTCGCTCCCGCAAACTTCGGGTCGCAGTCGAGCATACATGTCCTGCAGATGAAAAAACCGTGAATCTTCCGTGAATTCTGCCCAGTACATCATCACCGACGTGAGATCGGCGCGTTTCTACTAAAGGTTCGATGGAGTTATGACGACTTGTAGCTCACTTTAATTTTACATGTACGCTGTGAATTTTCATTGTTTAGAAAACCATTGCTTTAGAAAACATCTGGCGTCCTTTCGTAAGCAGCTGGCGTCTTTTCGTTTTGCTTTAGAAACATCTGGCGTCTTTTCGTTTTGCTTTTAGAAAACATCTGGCGTCTTTCGTTGGTATTTCATCAGTCAACGGCGTTGTGAACAAAATTTTTATTGTTTAATCACGCACAGCAGAAATCTCACTAGGCACTACCTTGGAGGTAAACAATGGCTGCTAATGGGATGAGAGACAGAAGAAGTCGGCTTTAGCTAACACTTACACTTCTACTTCTACAAACGTTTCCTATGGAACATGCCAATGGGCTAATGGGAATGAGAGACAGAAGAATTCGGCTTTTAGTTAACGCGCACGCTGCGAATTTTTTATTGTTCAACAACGCACAGGAGAAATCTCCCACCGGCACCACCTTGGAGGTCAATATTTTGGTACTAGCGTTAAGACTGGTTTCGCTCTACGACGGGGACGAACGGGTGCTGCTTTAAGGAGCTTCGCCCCTAAAAAGCCACGCGCCGACCACGACGGCACTGTAATTCCATAGTCAGAGAAATGCCCACTTTGACCAAACGTCGATGTCATGTGATGACGGCATCGCAGGTCGTCATCTGGGAACTTGTGACAAATCTGGGAACTTGTGACATCAAGTGACGCATTTTGGCAGTGTTAGATTTGACAGCCGTAAGCCTCATTTTTCGACTCATAAGACCAGTAATGCGCTTTCCTTAAAAGCATATTACTATTCCGCACGACATAGCGTCACGCACCATGCAAAAGAAACTGGGATCGCATAGCAAACATCGCTTTTGTCACCCGGCGCTATCGAAAAGAAATTGGCGAGCGCGGGACGAGGCATGAGTGCAGTGACAGCGTGAGTAAGCGAATAATGAATGAAAATGCGTCTACATGTAGACTCGTGTTAGTGTGCACATCGCGTTTTTTTTGGCGAGTAGTAGCGAACTTTAAAGCGGAAGGAGGTGGTGCTTTCGTAAGGGTACGAATACAGAAAATTTCTGGCACTTATTAGGCATAGAAAAATTGTGACTTGACAATCACCTGCTCAAAATGCGTTTGTACACTTGAAATCTTGATGCTATTTTGGTTGCAATCAACTGTCGCCACACTTCATAACCGTACACAGACTCCTTTTGATACCGTGCTTTGGGTCGCCTTAAAAAGTTAATCGCTATCAAAACGATTTCTCCGCCACTACGCCGTACATCATAACCCACCAAACAGCTTCGGGATGTATGTTTCACTATAATCCCATAACAACGGTTTGTTTCACCACCTTCGAAGCTGCAAATGATTCCAATGGCGGAATAAGAAGGCCCCCTCGCGATCGAGCAGGCAGTGTGATAAGAGCTAGTGTGCTTGCTGAAGGGATACGGTCCAAAGAATCGGGCCAGCGTACATACTTCGGGGTAGTGCGCTTATTAACCAGTGGCTAACGTAAGATGATTTGAGCGCGCGTGTGCGAGAGTATGAATTAAGCTTACCGACGCTGGTCAGATGCGCAGTGTAGTGCCAAGGGA
>NC_051176.1:68969656-69070164 GCF_013339695.2 Rhipicephalus sanguineus | reverse complement strand
TGGATGAATGGGTGGATGAATGCTAATGACGTCCCCTTATAACGGGTGGGTGACATGTGTGCCACCAGCTCGAAAGAAAAAAAAGAATAATGTCGTCTCGGCAACTACTGCGGCAACGCGCCGTTGCTACACCGTCCAATTTGGCGCGTTTCTCTAATAGAGAGTGTAATTTCGCCAACGCTTTTGACACCTCGCGAGGTGGGGGCATTAGCCCAAGCCTCGCTCATAGCACCTTCATATCGAAAAATAGCTGTCCGACGGTCGCGTTGCTGTCGCACCGCGTTCGCCGCTCGCCCTGTGAGAATTACGGTGAGGCTAAGGAAGACACGACGTACGTCGCGTTTGTCTTCACGTTTCACGCCGCTTTGAAGGACTGCATACCGCATTCCAGTGTTTATTATGTCCTTGTTGCTGCACTCTTTGCGGGGGATTCACCTTATGCGGTGTGTAGGTATATTTAAGAACTTCAGCTACCGCAAGGCTTAAATTATGATCATGGGCGTTAGTCGTCGGGACGGAGATGTGCCACTAGCTGTCAGCGTGGCTGAGTCCACACAAGCGGTGCTATTCGCCCCCGAATCGGGGCTACGGGTGGCAGCACCGTCGCCGCGTTAGCGTAGATAGGCGGTCGGCGGCGGCGAGTATACAAATGTACACAGCGGCGCTTCGCTGTGAGCGGTTCGCGCTGATTGTCGGCGAATAAAACCGTTGACTACAGCCTGCTGGTACATGTGCGTTCTCCATTGCCGAATAGATGCACGAAACGCGCCGAACGTTAATATTATGTGTGAGAGAGCGCAACCTGCCAATGAACAGGGATACTCGTCTTCGGCGATAGTCCTGCGTTTTTTCACTTCATAACATTTTTGCGGTTGTATTTGTACGTGTTTAGCTTGTGTTCCGCACCGTACGCACTACTGTTGCGTGACTGAGCTCATTGCGTATGTACTTCTTTCTAATCTGGCTACCGAATAGCGCTTAGCGCATTCTGTGCACATATACGCGCCCATATTTTTTTTCCATTATTCAGTTCTCCGTGACATGTAGGCCAGTTGATAAGAAATTTAATGAGAAAAGCTACGTGGCTGTCAGCGCTTTAGCACTATGAAGATGCTTCCCGTGTACGCCCTTGTTTTATTCCAGTAACAGTACAAAAATGTAACAGGTTCAGCACAGAGCTTTCTTCGATTGATTACGTGCATGACAGTGATGCAACAAAGATGCGGTTAATTTATGGGACAAAAGTGTGCGTGTGTGTGTGTCAAGCCAATGATGTCCACTGCCTTCCAGCAATCTATAACAACGCAACACAAAAGCTCGAGATATTGTAGAAAAAAAAGAGGTTTTGCGTGAAAACTACTTACAAGGCATTAATTTGTAAGCATTACAAGGCATGTAAGACAATAATTTTTGACAATCCGGCTTTTATAACGCGAACCCTAAACGAAATACACCGGTCTTTTTGTATACATTTCACCCCTGTAGTTAAAATAGCGCTCGGCAACTCAGTTTTATCATTTCTCTGTCCTTCCATATTCTATTCTTTTCAGGGGATAATTTACGTACCGAAGAGTCAGACTTCACTTGTTGGAAATATTACTCTGTAGTGCGCCCGCGGCCGTACAATAAAATGACATCTTAAGCACATCTAGAGCTCGTCGCGTAACCGATAAAAAAAGTCACGCAATTGTACACCTAACAGTAAGTGTGACGCGCAAGTGCAGGACTTAGAGCCTTGTTTTTGTTTACCACTGGGTCACTAAAACGCGGCATTCACACGATATTTAGTACTCCTCATGTTTAGGAGCTCGCCAAGTGCATTACTATGTGCGTGAACAACAAAAGGCGGCACCCAGTGATTCTGGCGAACCCACTGTACGGCGATCACACACTGCACTCTCCACAGCTGCACTCACTGACCCTTATTACAATGCATATAAAACCTAGCAAGGCCAAAGGCTTCTGTACATGGTGATATCTATACGTACAAACAGTTAAGATTGTGCAAACACAAGTGAACAAACTGCCCTTTGAGGACGTGCATGACGTACGCGCGCTTCAAACACGTCGCGGCTAGCAGACGACGCAGGGAGCTATCAACACTAGGCGTGTTTCGTCAGTAGCCGCCAGGTGGCGACTTCCGCCCGATCTCGGGGCGAATACCTGCTGAACACTAATAGACATTGTACTAGCTCTCATATACTAATGCGCTATAAACAATCAACTACTTCTGTGAAGACACGTTTCACTGTCTTGTTATACCGATTCCTATGACGGAGGGATCATCCATGTGTTTTGTTTTTTTTTTCGCTTGGGTGGCCTTTTTCATCGCCACAACTCTGATCTTCTGTAAGGTTGTCACGATTGTCACGCGCTGCGGCTGTCATAACGTATGGCGCTAACGTAATAATATTTCTTGGGGTTTAACGTCCCAAAACTACGGCATGGTTATGAGGGATGCCGTAGTGTAGGGCTCCGGAAATTTTTAATCACCTGGGTTTTTTAACGTGTAGTTAAAAGTGATGCTAATAGGAGTACCTAGCTATCTAGCCTGATAACCGCTTTCAATTTGGGCAGCTTTCCATATACGTCTATGTACGGCCTCACACCAGTACGCGTCTTCAAGCGTTGTGTTAACTGCAGTGCCAGCTGCCGGAAAGTGGACGTCCCAATCTTCCTCACCTTTCTGCTCTACTGCGTTGTATGGAGCAAGTCTTCCCTGTGTACTCGGATTAGTTCGCTCGGTAAGGTCGTTTGCCTGGGGATGGAGCGCGAATTCGTAGTGGTGCTGTTTAAGAAAAACACCCTGTATATACATCAATCTATATATATATATATATATATATATATATATATATATATATATATATATAATATATATATATATATATATATATATATAGTGTAGTGACGAAGAGTGGCACAGAAGCTCGGGCAGTGATGCCACGGCTGCTGATTTATCAGTAGATCTACTGACTTTTTAAATTTTCTGCTGATTCAGTGATAAGGCGTCTCGATCTACGGATTTTCGTCTTTTTGCAGAAAACAAAGGAACTTTTCCTTTTTCACCGCCAACCTTTCTTTGCTGTGGTGCCACGAGGCAAACAAGAATGTTCCTTCAATTCCAGATTCTCAAACGCAGCAGTACATATGTCCTAAGAGCCATCGAATTCCAAGAGTAGTTGGTGTAGGAAGCTCCATGTTATTCGTAAATATCGGAAAATCACAATGTAAATGCATTAACGCCCCCCACGGCTACGAAGCCACAACGAATAGCTCCATTCCCGTTGTGCTTCCAGTTCCCCCGCTGTGCTAAGAACTGGTATTGGCTCGATAGCCAGAGGAAGATATGACCGGCCGGCCGTGTACGTTCACGCTCAGAAGGCGCACGCTTGCTTGTGACGTTGGTGATTTCGGCAGTCAGTGCCGCCGTGGGCCTCGAGATGATTCTTTTGTTCTCCGCGTCCTCTCTGAGCGCCTCAGCTGGCCACTGGCTCTGAAGCCGCGGCCCTTGGTCAGTAAAGGGAACCTAATGGGAAGACGTACATTCTACAACAAGGCCAACACGGACGCTATTGGGGCATTCAACATCCACAGGCCATTGATAAGGCGAATGAACAACACGGATGAACACTGAGCATTCAATGGGGTGTTGCTGGTTCACCCACCTCTGGAATGCAAGGAAACACGTGGTCGTGTTAAAGCTCTGCCAGGAAAGTCATTTTCGGAAGCTTTGTGGGCCTCATGCTTTCTTTCATATCTGGCATAAGTAATGCCTGAAATAATCATGCTAGGACATGGCTCTCGGCTATAGTGAACTAGAACTCGGTATACCGGGTTTCTGCAGTAATGCGTCACCGCTAATCTCACGGACATTTTCGTGCTATTTGTTATAAAGTACAATACTGCAGCAGTTGCCAATAAAAGCGCTGAATTTGTCATTAAAGAAATCCTGCGCAAGTACTGAAATTAGAGATTTACTGATTTTTGCTGATTTTTCGCAAAAACATTCACTACTATTTTTTTATGTGTCGTGGCAACACTGAGCTCGGGAACGAGGGCGAAGAAGGGAAGGACGAGGATGAAATAGAACAGCCTGCCCGCAGCAAGGGTGCTGTCTCTATGTCGTTCTTCTACAATGGCGCAGTCGCGAACTACCGACCCCGACATCTCTGCGTCCACTACACTCCGAAGTGGCCGAGTACTCACGGACTTGCCACCGACCACGGACGGCGTCCAGGCCTCCACGGCGGCTCCGCGTCATGATTGCGGCGAAGCGATTTCCCAAGCCTTCTCGATGTTCGCTCAAGAGCTCAAGACATCCGGCTTTGGGTGCGCCCCACATGGATCGTCCACTGAGAACGAAATTCCATGTTTTCATGGGTTTAAGGATGGCCCCGCGAGATGGGTAAGCGTCGTAAACTCGGTTGCTCTTAAGCACTCTTGGAGTGACACAATCAAGAAATCCGTCGCCGAAGGACGTCTGCGAGGATCCGCCCAAGCATGGCATCGATTCGAAGGCAGCGCTCACACTACCTGGCCGACATGGAGCGCGGCCCTGACGTCCGCGTTTGAGCCGCTTCCGAGCGCTTATGATGATCGTTTCATGACCATGCGGTCACGCCGGCAAGGTGCAACTGAAGACGTCGCAACTTACATCTACGACAAGCTGTCCCTTTTACAAGCTTGCGGCATACTACGGACCTCCTCAGCAGCCAGGCAGTACGTCATCGACGGGATCCTTGACTCGACGCACGCGGCCGTCTTGTCCGCCACCACCCACCCAGCCGACATCCCCGCTTTTGTACGCCAGGCAGTGGAGTTGCAGGACACATCTCATCGGCGTGCGGCTACAGTTTCCCTAAGGAGCCGGGTCCACTGAGACGTGGATGCTATACGTGTGGGCGCTTCGGGCATGGGTATAAAAACTGCCCACAAAGTCAGCCTCAAGCCATACAATATCAAGCACGTCCACTTCCAACCCTCATGGTCACCGTCGACGGCATTGGAGAACTGACGGCTCTCGTCGATACCGGAGCACAGCGTACGGCATTGCCTCGACGCCAGGCCCCAGGAGATCTCCAGCCTTGGACTGAGCCACCGCAGCGGGGCCTCGGTGGTGACGTACTACCGGTCGGTGCCATAAACTCGCAGATCAACACCGAGGCCGGCCACAAGTTCTTGTCCTCGGTGCCCGTGTTCGAAGACTTGCCGGCAGACATAGTCTTGGGGGCCGACTACCTTCTCTCCGCTACTTCCTCACTGTGGAAGGAAGTAGCGTCAGCCTCCGTCCCGTAGCCCCAAGTACGCCTCCGGCTCAACCAGGTGAGCTGACAACACCACTTACACTCCCCGCTATACCCGAGAGGCACGCGTCTCTCTTCGCTGATACTACTGATCAGCTCCCCGGTACTAGCGTGCTAGAGCACCATATTACAACCGACAACCATCCGCCGGTGTCCATACCGTTACGTAGATACGCCGAACGAGAGCGGACTGTAATCGACCAGCAGGTGCAAGAAATGCTAGCCGCTAACATCATCAGACCGTCTGCTAGCCCGTGGGCAGCACCTGTTGTCCTAGTCCGTAAAAAGGACGGCAATCTCCGATTCTGTGTCGACTACCGAGAGTTGAACAAACACACCATACCAGACTCGTACCCACTGCCACGAATTGACGATACTATTGACGCCGTACGAAATGCCAGGTTCTTTTCATCACTAGACCTGAAAGCAGGGTATTGGCAGATAAACGTGGCTGAAGGAGATAAGTTTAAGCCGGCCTTCCGGACTCCATCTGGCTTGTACGAATTTAACCGGATGCCTTTCGGTCTGCGAACTGCCCCAAGCACGTTTCAGCGTGCCATGAACACGGTGTTGGGCACGTTGATAGACCACGCCTGTGTCGTTTACCTCGACGACATTCTAGTCATCGGGGAAACAGAAAAACAACATCTACAGCATCTCGACACAGTACTGCAGAGGTTGCATAACACCGGCCACGACCTCCGGAGACAATTTTCCACACGTTGGGCATAGACCACATCGGGCCTCTTCCAATGACGGCAGCGGGTAATCGTTATATTATACTCGCTGTGGATCACTTGTCAAAGTTTGTAGAGGTCGCGGCCGTGCCTTCGCTTGCTGCTAGCTACGTCATCCGATTCTTGAGAGAGCGCTTCGAATGGCGACACGGTCTTCCTAACAAGTTGATTTCCGACCGGTCGACCATCTTCCGCAGTCGCGAGCTCCGCAATTACCTACAGCAAGTAGGAGTTGAGCATCACTTCGCGTCGGCATACCATCCACAGGCGAACGGATTGACGGAAAGGTCGAACCAGACTATCCAGGATCGTCTCGCACCGTACTGTAAGAATCACAAACGAGGGGAAGCTGACTGGGATGAACACCTTCAAGCGGCTGCATACGCAGTGAACACGGCGGCACACAGCTCTGCAGGAACTTGCCCCTACGAGATTGTCTACGGCCAGCTCCCGCAGCTGAATGCTACATTCGGTTTGGACACTCCCCTCAAAGTTGGGCGTTCGGTTGCACGCCAGACACTTTGTCGCGAAATCCGTATGGAGGCGCGCAGGAGGATTGCACAAGCTCAGCAGGCGCAAAAGCGGTACTACGACCGACGCCACCGCCCTGCGCCGAAATATAGTATAGGCGACGAGGTGTGGCTGCAGCGAGGTGCTCCATCGTCTTCAGACAAACTGCGTCCAAAGTACGAAGGCCCGTTGATTATTTCCGAGCGCTTAGGAGAGAACACGTGGCGAGTACGATCCACGGCGTCTGATGCGCGCACGGACAAGAGAAAGCGGAATAACTTTGCCGTGCATGTGTCGCGAATGAAGAACTGCGTCCGTCGACAAACGCGACGTTGTCTTATGCGCTTTTCTTGCAGGAATAGACCAATTGCAGCGTGGCCGAGTGTAGTGACGAAGAGTGGCACAGAAGCTCGGGAACGAGGGCGAAGAAGGGAAGGACGAGGATGAAATAGAACAGCCTGCCCGCAGCAAGGGTGCTGTCTCTGTGTCGTTCTTCTACAATATATATATATATATGTGTGTGTGTGTGTGTGTGTGTGTGTGTGTTGTGTGTGTGTGTGTGTTGTGTGTGTGTGTGTGTGTGTGTGTGTGTGTGGTTGTGTGTGTGTGTGTGTGTGTGTGTGTGTGTGTGTGTGTGTGTGTGTGTGTGTGTGTGTGTGTGTGTGTGTGTGTGTGTGTGTGTGTGTGTGTGTAGAGAATAACTTGCGAGTAGCACTTAATAAAAAAAGAAAAGATTCCTTTACTAACGTTTCGGCCGTGACATCACCTTCGTCCGAGTCTTGCGAAGGCCGTGCCACGGCCGAAACGTTAGTGAAGGCAATTTTTCCCGTTTTTAATGTGTGCTACCCGCAAGTTCATTCCATGTAGGAAACGCCGCGCGCATGCGCCATTGCTCGACATGCGTTCACTAATAGTCGCGAGGGCAACGCCGCTTCTTAACGTCAACTCCTATTACTCTTTTATAAGCACAGAATAAAGCGAGGATGTCTAATAACGTGTGGATTAATTTTAAGCGCAATTTTTTTTTCTACTAAATATCAGCGGACTGCGTACGGCATTCTGAACGTCTCATTCGTCCGCTATGAAGGCTTGCCCGTCAGGCAACGCGACATGCCGTTGTTTTGACTTTCAAACCGCAATTTAAAAATACAAATCCTAATCATATGGCAAAAAAGCTGGTTTATGTCACTGTAATTCACAGCCATTACACTCCCACCAGGTTCTTGTGACACATTCCGGTCGGTTGTCAGTCCCTTTAAGAAAGCACATCGCGAATGTATATAGTGATAGAGTAAGGATTTATTTTAAAAATGCGGGACCTCACTCATGCTCACCTCAATTTCTACGATCACAAATATTTCCCCATAAGAAAATATTGAGAATATTAATGTGTATATATATTTCAACTTTCTAGCCATTAAGAAAGTAACTTCCGCGTCACTAGAAAATCTGCCCTAAGTTGTGGCTCGGCGCTGTACAGTACACGTGTGTTTAAAAAGCCTAATCTAAGAAAAAAAAAACATGTTATCAGATTGACAGAAAATAAAATCTTTGAGCTATTTCCACTCAGACCAAGCTGAGCGGGAATACCATGTCTAGAGGGTGTTTTCTAAAACGCGTGCATCTATGATAGAACTGTGCTATCATGCGCATTAACCAGACTTCACACCTGTGTGCAGATATCCCTATTATTAAAGTCGAGGCTACATGCCAGTTATCGAGTCCTTTGAAATATTAAATTTTCTTAGTCACTTTCGCGCTTATTTCTATTGCAACTTTTATGTTCTAATAAAATTTGAGATTGAATTTTACATTTCTTGCTATCTATTTTACTGTGCTTCCCTTATCTACAATAGAGACAAGACTACCTGATACAGTGGAAGGGACATTCAAGATGGGCCTACACGTTTGAGCCAAAAAGGAATCTTAACCACGAATGTTCTCGCAGCTTCGACATTCCTATCAAGCCAGAATAATCGAGGATTCAATACGCAGCTGATGTTTTGCATCATGAAGTTTTAAAAAAAGCTCCGGTTTAGAAGACCCTCGAGCGGAGCTGTAATCATTCCATTCGACATGGACATTTTCCGTTGGGCTTTCAGTGGAAAAAGACGACTGCTTGAAAAGCAGTGGATATTATGCGAAAAAACAGATTTCGCTAGGCTTTCTAAAGCTGAAGAATGGTATTTTTCAGTCTATGCTACGGGCGAATAACTACTAATAAAATTTCCTGGGCGCATAAACGCCACCGTTCTAAGGAAATCTCCTGGAAAGAAAGACTTAAGATTTCCTTTGGAACGCCTGCACATCTTCATGTCAACAGAAGGAACTCTACTCACAACTCAACAAACTTCCATACGCGTAGTGAACGAATGAAGGGGGAATTAAAAGGTTCGCTTTTCTTTGTTGTATCTTGTGGCCAGTGGAGCAAGTCAAATGCATTTTGTATTCTACATTAGGTGTAACGCAGAATAAAGAAGTGCTTTTGAGAGATTGTATAAATAGTCATAATGTTGTATTAACAGTCATTGTTATCTGCGCGAAAACGCCAAAATTCGCTTTCATGAATCTCTTTGTGCTGATCAAAGTGGACAATTGGACCAATTGGTGATTCATGATCGACTTTGTGCTAATTGAAGTGCATTGTTGCAAGAGACTGAGCCTACAGTACATGAAAGGAGAGCTTTAGGAGAGCTTCCAGCCCATTAGAGTAACTGGTTGGTTTATCTGCACCAACAGGATTCAAGACAATCACCTCCAGCATATGAATCAGTCGGCTGTGGGGAAAAAAGAAAAAAAAGAAATAAAAAGAAGAAATGCAACAAGATAGATAGGTGCCTTTTTTGGGCGGGATAGACGGTACATCTAGAGGTTATTACACAACACGTCGGTCGTATGTGTTGTACTATACGTTCATTCCTAAAAACAACAAAAAAGAAAACTAACCAAGTGCACATTTTCTTGTATACAAGATCATCTTTCAATAACTGTGTCATTTTTGCACACCCGTTTCGACGGCGCCAAGCTGGCAGTGGCAGCCACATTTCGATAAGAGCTAAATGAAAACAAAAGAGAAACTATCTTTAACTTCGTTTTTTTACTCTCATCCCTAGCGTTCTCAAATTTATCCTCTTTTAAAGTGAGGTAACGCAAGGAGCATACGAGCAACACCTAAGTGGTACACCAAAGGAAATTCGGTTGTTATGCAACCACAATATTCTGTTCGTACCCAAACATAATGGTTTACGCTAGCTCAACAAGAAACTCAGAAACCAGCATGCTGCTCCAATATCCCACCGCTACGGCAGCGCAGAAAGTAAACAAGCAAACAAACAAATAATAAAACGCCGGATTCTCTTGATGCATCACGGGTGCCTGTATCACGGCCAGACATTTAGCACGGTACGTCTAGAAAAACTGCCGATTCATTGCCAGTCGTCGGGTGCCGTCGGGTGCCAGTCGTCGGGTGTCGTCGGGTGCCTGTATCACGGCCAGACATTTAGCACGGTACGTCTAGAAAAACTGCCGATTCATTGCCAGTCGTCGGGTGCCGTCGGGTGCCAGTCGTCGGGTGTCGTCGGGTGCCTGTATCACGGCCAGACATTTAGCACGGTACGTCTAGAAAAACTGCCGATTCATTGCCAGTCGTCGGGTGCCAGTCGTCGGGTGTCGTCGGGTGCCTGTATCACGGCCAGACATTTAGCACGGTACCTCTAGAAAAACTGCCGATTAATTGCCAGTCGTCGGGTGCCAGTCGTCGGGTGTCGTCGGGTGCCTGTATCACGGCCAGACATTTAGCACGGTACGTCTAGAAAAACTGCCAATTCATTGCCAGTCGTCGGGTGCCGTCGGGTGCCAGTCGTCGGGTGTCGTCGGGTGCCTGTATCACGGCCAGACATTTCGCACGGTACGTCTAGAAAAACTGCCGATTCATTGCCAGTCGTCGGGTGCCGTCGGGTGCCAGTCGTCGGGTGCCTGTATCACGGCCAGACATTTAGCACGGTACGTCTAGAAAAACTGGCGATTCATTGCCAGTCGTCGCCGTCGAGATAAGGCCGACACACAGCGCTCTCTTTTCTGCGCACTCAGGTGAAGCGACAGTCTTGGGGCGTGTGTACCGTTTCTTTTGATTTTCTTTTGTTTAGTGGCGCCTCACTGCATACCTCATGACGGGACTTTTGAATACTTTAAGGTCGATACGCCACGTGCTGTAGTTCACGCGAAGTAAACCGCTGGTATCCAGAAAAGCTGCATATGATGAGGATTAAATGTTAGTCCATTGAGGTGATCAGTGGGGACTAATACTTAGCTGCTAGGGGATTAACGGTTATACGCGGTGTCGTTAGTCCTTAAAAGGATTAATGGTTGTGGCAGCCCCATTAGTCCCCAAAGGGACGAACCACACACCCTTTTAACACCCTTTTGCGTTAGAGTGTAAGTACCGTTCGTTGTTTTATAATGTGTACTTAGCGAAACGAACCGGCAAATAGTGCACTTGTAGATTTAGCTCAGATAAATGGCACTCAATATAAGCCGATTCTTGTGCCCCACTGTCCTCCGTATGAGATATGTCCGCACAGAAAATAAAAGGGAGAGTCGCTTTTGGCAGCGCTAAGAAACGCCTGTGCTCTCACGCGACATTGGGTATATTTTAGCTGCGTCGGCAGTGCCGTACCGTTTATGCTACGTCATTACCGTTCCATCTTAGATGTACCACGATCCCACAACTTTAAGCTGCGCCAGTTCCTCGATGATAATAATAGCATTATAGTTGTTTAGGTTTAGCGTCCCAAAAACCACGCTACGATTATGAAAGACGCCATAGTGGGGGGCCCCGGAAATTTCGATCACCTGGAGATATGTCCACCTAAATTCAACCCCTGGGGCGCTAGAATTCTACCTCCATCGAAATTCGGCCGCCGCGGCCGCGGCTCGCTCCCGCAAACTTCGGGTCAGCAGTCGAGCATACATGTCCTGCAGATGAAAAAACCGTGAATCTTCCGTGAATTCTGCCCAGTACATCATCACCGACGTGAGATCGGGCGCGTTTCTACTAAAGGTTCGATGAGAGTTATGACGACTTGTAGCTCACTTTAATTTTACATGTACGCTGTGAATTTTCATTGTTTAGAAAACCATTGCTTTAGAAAACATCTGGCGTCTTTCGTTAAGCAGCTGGCGTCTTTTCGTTTTGCTTTAGAAACATCTGGCGTCTTTTCGTTTTGCTTTTAGAAAACATCTGGCGTCTTTCGTTGGTTTATTTCATCAGTCAACGGCGTTGTGAACAAAATTTTTATTGTTTAATCACGCACAGCAGAAATCTCACTAGGCACTACCTTGGAGGTAAACAATGGCTGCTAATGGGAATGAGAGACAGAAGAAGTCGGCTTTTAGCTAACACTTACACTTCTACTTCTACAAACGTTTCCTACTGGAACATGCCAATGGCTGCTAATGGGGAATGAGAGACAGAAGAATTCGGCTTTTAGTTAACGCGCACGCTGCGAATTTTTTATTGTTCAACAACGCACAGGAGAAATCTCCCACCGGCACCACCTTGGAGGTCAATATTTGGTACTAGCGTTAAGACTGGTTTCGCTCTACGACGGGGACGAACGGGTGCTGCTTTAAGGAGCTTCGCCCCTAAAAAGCCACGCGCCGACCACGACGGCACTGTAATTCCATAGTCAGAGAAATGCCCACCTTTGACCAAACGTCGATGTCATGTGATGACGGCATCGCAGGTCGTCATCTGGGAACTTGTGACAAATCTGGGAACTTGTGACATCAAGTGACGCAATTTTGGCAGTGTTAGATTTGAAGACGCCGTAAGCCTCATTTTTCGACTCATAAGACCAGTAATGCGCTTTCCTTAAAATGCATATTTACTATTCCGCACGACTATAGCGTCACGCACCATGGCAAAAGAAACTGGGATCGCATAGCAAACATCGCTTTTGTCACCCGGCGCTATCGAAAAGAAATTGGCGAGCGCCGGACGAGGCATGAGTGCAGTGACAGCGTGAGTAAGCGAATGAAAATGCGTCTACATGTAGACTCGTGTTAGTGTGACACATCGCGTTTTTTTTGGCGAGTAGCGAACTTTAAAGCGGAAGGAGGTGGTGCTTTCGTAAGGGTACGAATACAGAAATTTCTGGCACTTGATTAGGCATCTAAAAATTGTGACTTGACAATCACCTGCTCAAAATGCGTTTGTACACTTGAAATCTTCGATGCTATTTTGGTTGCAATCAACTGTCGCCACAATTCATAACCGTACACAGACTCCTTTTGATACCGTGCTTTGGGTCGCCTTAAAAAGTTAATCGCTATCAAAACGATTTCTCCGCCACTACGCCGTACATCATAACCCACCAAACAGCTTCGGGATGTTATGTTTCACTATAATCCCTCATAACAACGGTTTGTTTCACCACCTTCGAAGCTGCAAATGATTTCCCAATGGCGGAATAAGAAGGCCCCCTCGCGATCGAGCAGGCAGTGTGATAAGAGCTAGTGTGCTTGCTGAAGGGATACGGTCCAAAGAATCGGGCAGCGTACATACTTCGGGTGTAGTGCGCTTATTAACCAGTGGCTAACGTAAGATGATTGAGCGGCGTGTGCGAGAGTATGAATTAAGCTTACCGACGCTGGTCAGATGCGCAGTGTAGTGCCAAGGGAAGATGTACCTCTTCTGTATGCGCAGCATTCCACGGTACAGGAACCACGTGTCGTGGGATATGTAGATATCTTCGAAGTCGCCCACCACTTTCACCAGGGCTGAGCAGGCCAGGATCTGGGCGATTGAGTGGAAGTCCTTTTTCCGCTCCAACGCCTGCTCCAGATCGAACAGATCTCCCACCAGGCTGAAGTAACTGGACGTTGTGCAGAGGGTTTAAAAGCGACAAATGTCACACAAGGTAGATAGTGAAAATTATGACCAGAGCAGCCATTCTATATTTTCTCGTTTCCCTGCATGTAATGCAGTTGGGTTAACATTCCACTACATTTTTATTCACTTCTCGGGCGCTATTTGGAGCAGGAACGTTTCTGCGTCTCCGTACAGAGATCTTTGTACAATAAAAACCTACTTTCCGTGATCATCACTTGCAGTAAGCGTCGTCAAACCGACTAGGATGGGATACTTCAAGGCCGCTTCAAGCTAACGTTGCTACTGAGCTGTGTGTTCCGCGCATGACTGGTCTTGCTTTAGATTAAGCCACCATATGTCATCTTCAACGGTGCGATAAACTTACTTCACAAGTGTGGCTAGGTACCTCTCATGCTTCACGGACTGCGAATAGCGTTACTCAACATTGGTGACCTTTATTAGCATGAATATATTACGGGCTTCGGGCTCCAGGAAATGCTGACACTTTGATCCGCTCATTGTTACATACGAAAAAAGAATGCGGAGAAACGCTTTGATTAGGCTCAAACGTATAAAAATATATTTTTCATCAGTAAGGCGTCCCTCAGGCTTCCTGAGTTCTTTTTTTTTTTTCAAAATAAACTGCTCAACCCCCCACAGACATTAACATAGTAGAAGGCTCTTTCCATAAACTACGTATGAGTCATTACAGTCGCAATATCTCTGCGAAAGCGAACATTGACATCTGTCTGTGGCTGCAGCTTGCTAGCCCTGAAACTGGCGCACATAGATCATTTTCTGTCGATAACAACAATCCTTTAGTCGGCAGCAGTGTATCGAAATGGCACATTCAGGAAAACCCGCCGGCGCTTTGGCAAGTCATCAAGCTTCAGCGGAGTTGTCTATACATCATTGGACTTCTACGATGCAACTCCCCTGTAGCAAACTCACAGAATTTCTTTATCAACACCATACCCTGACGATTTGAGATCTACAGTCATAGGGATTACCCAGAACCAAGCGACCAATTTAAAGTTCCTAACATCATGCATTATCCTACCCTCTCGCCCCTTTTTCTTTCGTATCCCCGCCAGACCAAAAGAGCATGCGTTGCCATGGCCTCTACAAGAGCTTTTGTGTAGCAAGCTATGTATGTACGTTTCAGTGACCGCTGCTAGAGGCATTTGTGTTTTATCTCTATATTTGTGCGCTTGTGCACGAATCAAATGCATGCATGCGAAAGTGGAACGTAAGGTAGCTCCAGCAAGGAAGCTCCAACAAATGCATTAAAAAGTCTGTGCATCAGGTGCGCGTATGTGGAGCAGGCTATGGGCAACATAACTTGTTCAGAAGAATTTCTGTAATGTTTGTTTTTGTACTTCTTACAGCGTAGCAGTTAAACACACCACCCGTCAAGCAAAGAAAAAAAAACGAAATTATAATTAGCAGGTAGCAACGATAGCTTACAATGATCGCGTGACAGTGTTTAGTTCGTGTGAATAATCCAGTGTTTGGTTCTCGAAGACATCGCTTAGTCCTGCCAGCTGTTTCATTTGTAGGTGCACCTGCGGCAGAAAAAAGAAGTATGTAAGTTGTGTTCGTTTTATTTCACTCCATTTACATGTGGCTTCTATTGGGAGCTGTTGGACTAGCTCCCCACTTAAGGTGCAGAATGCTTGTTTCATGTAAACGGGCGAAAACTGCATTGAATAGTAGATTGACGTTTCCTTACTTGCATCTCCGGTTGAGTGCAGTGCAGCGATGTTCGGCAGCATGTGCTTTTCATGCCAAACGGCGCGCAACAGAACCGCAGCCTTTTATTGCATTAAAATACGATTTGTGCGGATCGCATGACACGAGCTCAATGCAACGCACTGAACTGCTAAGCCTTGGGTATAGAGCCGGGACAAACTGCAATTTACTAGGTGCTGTGGCATTCCCGCAATATTTTGGTTTTCAGTGTAGTACTATACTAGATTAGTCGTTTTAATCTTCCTACTAGAATTAATGCATTTCTCCTCCCTTGCTCAAGCACTATTCAAATATTAACATTTCAGCACCACGCATTGAGGTAAATAATTCATCGATATTAAAGCCCAGAAAATATAGTCAAATTAAATGGTCATTTATAATAAACTGTAATTCTAGGGGTAATATTACATCAAAAGTTAGTCGAAACAAATGTGCACACATGAAACAGGTGATCGATTCAGGAATAGATGTGCACTTCCTTCAAGAACAGGGCTTCGGTGACCATAAGCTACAGACATTCTATCAAGAAAAATGTTTAACCCGTAGTGCACGCGTGAAGTTTGCTGCCTATCTTTCGGTTAGAATTCGTTGAAATGTCGCGAAAACCAAATCACAATAGTCGGCTGCGCGACATTTCAGCGACCATGTTGTACGACCAGGTATCCGGAACCGTGTAATTGCACAAATAACAACACGTGTATGTTTTCTAAGCAAAAAAGTCACAGTTTCGCCGCAAGGGCGAAGCATTGAATGCGACAGCAACAAATGGTAATGTTATACGAAGCGAGGCTGGCAGCTAACTCTTTTGGATCCGATCTCGCGTAACTCTGCAAAACGCTGCTGTAAGGGAATGCGGCCGGTTCGGGGAGAGCAACACTTTTCGCACAGTCTCTACTCGTTGAGAGCGCAGCACGTAGAAGGGTATACGAGCCGCCCGCTGATGGCTTCCGAGATAGCGACCGCGACCGCGCCCTTTGAATCAAAGTTCACAGTTGCTGCTCGAACGACACCCCCCCCCCCCCCCCCATCGCGTCTTTTCGTGCTCGTTCAAGATGGGCGAGGCGGTTCGTCCCTACTTCGACGGCAGGCCCCTCGATCGGGATGATGTTATCGCATGCGCCCTTCGAGCGACGGAGATGGGCCGGCTCGTTTGATCTCTCTTTCAGCCGCGTTCATCGCCCCTGCTCGCGCGCTTTTACCCGCGGGTAGAACATACGATGCGCGGGGGATGTTATCAATTTTGACTTTAACGGGACACGATGGCGACGGCAAAAACCGTCGTGAGTAACCATATAATGGCTATCGCAATAAAACTGTAAAGCCTGCATGAATCGTAATGGCAATGGAGTTCGCCCCAAACCAGCTGCTGTTATTCAATTCAATATTGACTTGTTACAGAGTATGAGCATCGTACCATGTTCCAGTAAGGATCGCTGTACATGAAGCGGTGCTCCTGCTCCCGTGAATACTCGAGGTTCTTAATGATGAAGTCATCCAGCCGGCTGCAGTACTCGGTCTGGTTTTCGCAGTATCGTGAGAACAGGTTTTCCCACTGGTTCTCCATTAAACGTCGGGTCAGGTAGGCCTCCAGCGCTCCAGCCGCGTACGCTTGCAGCTCGTCATGCACGTATGGGCTGGACTCGATCTGAAGGTAAGACCAGCTGTCGCAACCGGAAAGAGACAGCAAGTCAGCGAGCGATGGAGAACGCAGTATCTACGCACAGAAAAAAAGATATTGTTGTCCCATCATACGAAAAAATTACGTAGAACAAGTACGCAAAGCCAGGTCGGGAAACATTATTGGTGATATTCCACGTCCATGGCTCGTAAAAAATTGCTATGTGAGGCGCACAGTTCAATGCTTGCCTGGAACTGGAATACCAGGAATGTGCAACTAATCATCACTGGATGGATTAAAAACTTCTGGAGCAGTGAGGAAATTGATATGCGTTGCTCGAACAATGTAGTACATTATTGTTATACGTAGGCTCACTAATTTGAAACAAGAAATGGTGTGTTTCATGCCTCCGTCTCCTCATCGGCGTAAATATGTTCGCCTTGACTGCTGTCTACTCACCGCGCCAACGTTGATGTAGTTCGCACAGCGTAATACGGATGCTCAACCCCATGAGTTTTAGACCTTACAAGTAGCGTCCACTTCGTGAAACATGCGCACTTCGTCCATGGCAAGGACAATGTCATGACGCACGAATATTCCCGATCTACACCAAAGTTACTCAATAAAGTTAGTGCCGGCACATGCGCCCATGCCTCAAATGCAGTTGGTATTTGAATTTGCAAGCTACTTCGAAACACTACATTTTTACAGGTGCGATTGCGGCAAGCTTCGAATGGGTAGACTGCCTCATCTGACTAGTTGCTTTGAGCTGTATAACGTATTTCTATGCTGACTCGAAAGAAAAATTGTGTGTGCGTCCGTATCTCCGTCACTTTGTCATGTAAGACGAGTTGCTCTAAATAAGTAAATGAATACATAAATAAATATACATACCGTCTACGGCGGGACCGCGGTTTTTCTGCAAACCATGATAGCTTGAAAGCGTACGGTGTATATGAAGCACGAAAATGGAAGCCCCCCGCTGTGCTTCCGGAAGTTTTCATTTTTGCTTAATGACGCTATTTGTTGATTTTTCAATCACAAGAAAATATTTGAGATTCATTTTTTGCTTGCCTGTACTGGGGAAGCTCTTGTAGGGTTTATATGGCACAGCTTCTTCATTGGACGGCCCTCTCCAGCCTTTCCGTCATGTTTATTTCAAGTACACAGCCTTCAGGCGATATTAGGTAACCTCCTAAGGTAACCTCCAAAGCGTGAAACGGACCTACTCAGTGGGTGTTCCCGTGGGTTCTTGAACAATTTTGATTCGAGAAAGAGAGAGAGAAACAACAAATCTCCTCTCCCTTCGATGGCGGCTTGGAGTCCTTGGATCCTAGCGGCATCTTCGGCTTGCCTGATGACCTGCAGTTGATCGGAGTCTCCCACCGCTCCACGTTCATATATGTGCCGTTTGGATGCTTCACGACGTTGAAGCAGGCACAGATAATGTGTTTTAGGTTCGCCCGCGCATTGCAGTGTTTAATCCACCTGAGCAGAGTTCTGAGTAACAATGAGGATAAGCAATCGGGTTTGGGAAGGCGTTTGTCGTGAGCGCCGCGCTGTCACCTGCTGTTTACTTAAAGAGGAGTGTGGTGGGGGGTGATGCTGCCTCCGCAATTTGTAGTGTTTTGTCATTTCGTAGTATTTGACCGTGCGGTCTCTCCGCACATCGGCTCCGCGTTGTTCCTGCCCCTTCTTGGCCCGCTAACTCTTGAGCTAAGGTGTGTGCGGTTTCGTTGCCCGGGAGGGAGGAGTGGGTGGGCGTGCATATGACGTTTACGCTCTCCGCAAAAATCACTCATGATTATTAGCGCCTCTTTTGAGACCCTTCCCTTAGCGAAATTGCGAATCGAGGTTTTAGAGTCGCTGATTACGACGCTGGCCATTTTGGACGCATGCACCAGAGCTATATGGCCATTTTCTCCACGATTTCCGCATTTCTTGCATTAATAGTGCCGCTGGCAAGCGGGTGGCCCGCTATGATTAGAAACGACCATCGCGATGTGCTGACCGTCTGCAGAGTTCGCCGAGTCTACATTGACCACGTCCCATCGTTTTGAATCTTCTTCTGTAGTGCTTTCTCTCTTGCATTCCTCCGCCCCCGGTGATGATCGGGGTGCATGTTCGGGGGTATGATGACGCACTCTGGTTTCTTTAGGAACGTTGTATTTATCCCCGCTCTGGCTAGCGTACGCTATACCGAGCTTGTGTTTTCCCTTGTTGCTCTGCGCGAGTCTTTCATATTGTGCTATCATATGAGCATCAATAAGTTCGTATAGCGTGTTATGCATTCCTAACGCGTCCAACTTTTCGTTAGACGTGGTGATCAGTAGGCCGAGACCTTGTTTATATGCCTTTTTATGATGCGTTCCAATTTTTTTTGTTTTTCATAACTTCAGGTATGGGGTCACATAGACTATACAACTTACTACAAAGGGTTTGATGAGCTACACAAAGTGGTGCTCTTTCAGGCCGTATAGCTCTTGTTGGCGAGTCTTCGAATCGATTTGATCGTTTGCTGCGTGTCATCCAGTATCCTTATTACTTCTGCGTTATGTACGTTTTCAGATATTCAGCGTCGCGGTTTTCATTGGTGTTGTACCTGGGGAACTGTGCGACCCCCTGCCAAGATTGTGATGTTGGTCGTTCGTGAGTGCGCTTGCATCCTCTGCTTGTAGGCCTGTAGAGTAGTAGCTCCGATTTTTGGCGAAAGCACATTAGGCCCTTGTTCCCGACGTATCGCTCTGCCATATTTACTGATTGCCGTAAAAATCTCTTCTGTGTGGCCGTCGCTTCCGCCCGTCACCCACAGGGTGATGTTATTCGCATACAGACTGTGGTGAAGTCCTTAGATACGTTCCAGCTTTGCGGGCAGGCCGAGCATTGCCACGTTATATTGGAAGTAGCAAAGCACGGAACCTTGTGGTGTTCCTTTGTTGCTTAGCTCCATGTCTTCAGATTTCGCTTCCCCGGCCATGATTATGGGTTTATGGTTAGTGAGGAAATCTTTCACATAGCCGTACGGGGGGCTCGTTGGCCTACGTGTGGGTTTTGCAAGTTGCGCCACATGGACTCGCGAGTGACGTTATCAAATATATTCTGAAGGTCAAGGCCAAGAATGCCTTTTGTTCTAGGGTGTGTGTTTCGGCGTCTATGATTTGGTTCTTTATTTGCAACATGACGTGTTGAGCC
The DNA here is from genome assembly GCF_013339695.2 of Rhipicephalus sanguineus. Classification (NCBI taxonomy): domain Eukaryota; kingdom Metazoa; phylum Arthropoda; class Arachnida; order Ixodida; family Ixodidae; genus Rhipicephalus; species Rhipicephalus sanguineus. The sequence continues at coordinate 69,050,178 of NC_051176.1, read as the reverse complement.
GAAACTCTGTCTAAAGCCGATCATTCTGTATTCGTATAGCCTGTTGTCGTCCATGTATTTGACGAGACGAGTAAAACGACTCTTTTTTCTATTAGATTTCCGATACAGGACTTCAATGAGATGGGCTTGAAATTTTCATGGGGATTTTTTCCGGTCTGCGTATTAATGTGCTTTGGGCGGTTTTCCTTTGATCGCTTATGGCCCGCTTCTCCAAACATTCTTTATATACTTTCTGAGAACAGTGACGTATTGATCGTCTACGTTGCAAAGCGTTTTGATTTTTTACACCGTTGGAACCCGGGGCAGAGTTCGGACTAAGTGGTCCGAGTTCGTATCGAATCTCTGCCTCCGTTATCGAGGCGTCGAGGTCGACGCTATCCTTCCCTCGGTACTCTCACAAAGTCGTGTCTTTTTTTTCATCTCCTGCGTATGTCTAATGCTACTCTCTTAGGAGTTGTGCCCCTGTACCTGCGTGACTTTGTAGTATTCCTTGTAGGTTCTCTCTTTGTGTTGTTGTCGTGCTTTCTGAGTCGAGGAGGCCTCGGAGTATTTTCCAAGTTTTTGGTCATCCCGAACTCTTCGTCCATTAGAGCGCAAGTGCCTTCCTAGTGCTGCTGAAATAGCCGATTCGCGTGGTCCTATAGGTCTATATCGGGCGCGACAATTCCCTTTCTTAGACGCCGGTTGTGCTTTTCACGTTTCCAGCGCTTTTGGAATCTGCGTTTTGCCTCCCACATGTGTAGGAGCTTACTGTCCATTTCTCCCATGCCTCTCTCCTTGGGAACATGTTTGGTGGCTTTCTGCACTTTACGCTGGAGTGTGCCCACTACTGTATGTGTTCATTGGTTTTTCCCGTCTCGTGCTCTCTGAGCTTAAGAAAGGTGACCCAACTGTTAGCATTATTTTTCTGCCTTTCATTTTATACGGGCTTGCTTGTATCATTTTCTATGTGATGTAGTGACCACTGCCTGGATTTATGTTTATGTCGGTGCAAATCGGGTTGGCTATGTTCTTTATGAATGTCAAGTGCGGCGTAGTGACTCTGCTCAGTGAATTGCCCATTCTGGTGCGTTCTCGTGGGCTAGTTATTAGCGAGAGCCCGTCGTGATGCGCGTCGTTCCACAGGTGCGACCTTTCACATTCTCGATGGTGCAACCCCAGGCGGCGTGTGGTGTGTTAAAGTTGCCCACGATGATCAGTGCCTGCCTGCCCACCACGTTTGACGCTACGGAAAGCGACCTGAACTTTGCCCTTCGTCGTGGTGGCATGTATATGTTCAGCACAAATAGGCTTCCCTCCTTTATTCGGAAGGAGATTATTTCGACTGCGACATGGTCTATGTTTCTTACGCCGGTGTCGTGTTCTACAGCCTTTATGTATCGATACATCAGTGTGGTTACTGTCGCTTTTCAATCGAAAGTTCTGTATGATTTGAACGCTGGTAAGCTTGCGGTCCCTCCCCCAGTGTCCTAGAGGGCGATTACATGTCGTGCTTGCTTGATTTTTATGAATTGCTACAGGTTACCCTTGTTGCGTTGACACCAACGGCATTTCCACTGCCAAATCGTGTACTCTTTACGCGGCGCCATGTTGGCTTCTCGAGTTGTCCATGCGGCTGTTCTCCGCCACAGGTGGCCTGCTGTACGGCTTGTTCTTGACCGGCGTAGCCCCAGCGTACCGGGCGTCTTTCGACACGTTTTCCTCTACACTCGACAGGTTTTACTCTGCACTCGAGGACGTCGAAGCTCTGCGACATTTCCTCTCGCCTCAGCGTTATCTGTTGTACATCCGCGTGCATCTGCATGAATTGGTGTTCTTAACCTACGAACATTTCCTCGAACATGCAGAATGCAGAGTCGCTCGTCGGCGTTTTCCTTTCCCATTCGCTCATGTGATGGCGTCTCTCCACTCATTGGCGGGGGCGCGGGCGTCACAGGAGCTCGGATGGGTGTCGGCGCCCTACTGGCTGTGGCTGTGTTATGAGTTATCTCTGTCTGTTTTGGATTCTCAAGTTTCTCGTTTTTCACTTTAAGCGTTTTTATCTGCTCCCTTAGCGTCGCGTTTTCCGCGTTATTTCTTCTAACATCTGTCTTATAGGTGCTCATTCCCGTTCCAAGGCGGAACCCGTGCGTTTAGGTGAAGTAGCAGACCCAGAGACCACGTTTGCGCAGCTCACCCGTGCCTGTGTTTCTGCCTCTCCTCGGCTGGATTGCGATCTTCATCTTGCGTGTCCTTCAAGATCTTCATCTTGATCGTGTTCTCGTCTTCTGGCCGGGTCCACGACCTGTCTCTTCGACCGGGCCGTTCCGGTCTGTTCTCTCCACGTGGTCCCGGGGGTGAGCCTTCGGTTCATTGGCCTTCCAATCCATAGGTGTTCTTGCCCGTTGCTTCGCCAGCTCGTTTGTTGTAGTCGTTGATGCTGTAGGGTGTTTCGTCCTCTGCTTCTCTTCTTAGTGGCCCCGAGCGCGTTCGCCGGACCAAATACGTTGTCTTGTATTTTGCCTTGCAGTGTCTGTCTCCCATAAAGTGACCTGGCCCGCACAGCTGACACCCTGCTGCACACTGGTGTTCTTGCATCGGGTTAGCCACGCCGCATGCGCTGCATATTTTTTCTTCTGGGTTGGGTCAACGTCCGCTCTGTGCCCCAGTCTACCGCATTCGTAGCAAATGCTAATTTGCTTTCTGTATAGCGAGCACCGGGCGATGAGCTCTCCGTGTCAGGGGCGTAGCCACGTTAGGGCACACCGGGCCCGTGCCCCCCCCGAAATTTTTTTTTGCCATAGCATACAGAGCAGAAAATGACACTCGACCACATCTGCCTGCTCGTCCCCACTACAGATCAAGGAGGTGCCCCCCCCCCCCCCCCGAAAAAAATTTCTGCTTACGCCCCTGCTCCGTGTTATTTATTTATTTATTTATTTATTTATTTATTTATTTATTTATTTATTTATTTACCGGTACCTTACAGGGCCCTCGTGGGCCATTGTGTAAGGGGGGCAGCACAGCAAATACATAATAGAGATAACCATACATCCCTAGAACATCGATTACTGCAAAAGACAAAACTAAACTCACGAGCATAAAAACGCAACATATACTAAAAAAGGCAAGGTATAATGTGGGAAGGTATTATACAAAATAAATATAAAAGTAACTAATTAAGCTGCAACAGTGCAACAGAAACGTACCACTTTACGTGAAGTCTGTCGAAGAGAATGGCGACTACATTGTCTGTGCGGTACTACAAGGTGGTGGTCGGCTGCGGTAGGGTAAAAAGCTAATTTATAGAGTACGCCATCGCAGAGGCAAAACGACGGTAATTTACGGACGAACGCATGAGGTAGCTCCGATATAAGGCCCTCGAGATAGTAGATGAGCGGTCGGAGCTCTGAATCGTCGCGCTGCTGCTTGCTCATGTCAGATGCCGTGATAACAGAAAGGAATGCGCCTTGTTCATCAACGTCGACCTGCGAAGGTTGAAGTGAAGTACGTGACAGCAAGTCAGCGTCGGTGTGCTTACACCCGGACTTGAATGTGATCGTCATCTCGTACTCTTAAAAACAATGTCTCCAGGAGGCAATGAATGGTGGTCTGTCCCAACTTGAAACTGCCGGCCGTACAGATATGGTCGGGACTTAGCAATTGCTTATACCAATGTCAAGCACTCTTCTGCGTAGTGGAATAGTTCGTTTCAGCTGTTGAGAAATTACGACTCGTACTTCGTCAACAGTGGCAACAGTGACACGCGATAACGCGCTCGGCTCCATCTTGCCACTGTACGAGAACGGCACCAAGGCCAACGTTGCTGGCATCTGTGTGCAGCTAAGTGTCACTGTCTTCGTCAAAGTGCCCCACAATGGCAGGTGTCTGCCAACGTCTTTGATGTTCGGAGAATGCATATTGTTGCTCCTGCTCCAAAACGAAGGGAACATCGTGGTTTGTAAACAGGTGCAAATGCTTGGCTTTCTGAAAAAATTTGCAACGAAGCGTCCGTAATACGCGCAAAGTCCCAGAAAGCGCAGGAGTTTGCGTTCGTTCGTCGTTATTCGAAAAGAAACAACGGCGAGTGTCTTGTCGAGGTCTGGTAAAATTCCGTCGTCGGCCTAAAATTTGTGTTGATCATACCCGAAATGGCATTTTCAGGCTTTAAAGACAAACCAGCAGCACGAATTGCGCCGAGGACGGCTTGTAGGCGCTGTAGCTCCAGGTCGAAGGCTTCAGAAAGCACTAATATATCATCTAAATGGACGACGTATGACTGCACTTCAAACCTCAGAGAACCGCGCCCATCATGAGCTGAAAAGTGGCAGGAGCTGAGCAAAAGCCGAAGGGAAGGAACTTGAATTCGTAGAGGCCAACTGGCGTAATAAATGTTTTTTCGCTGTCTCGCTCGTTAACTTCTGTCTGCCACTAGCCTCTGGGAAGGTCCATTGACGAGAAGTATCGGGGGGCATGTCGAAGGCGGTCCAAAGAGATGTGGGGTAGGGGATAGACGTCCTTCTTTGTGACATTGTTAAGCTTTTGGCAGTCAGTGCAAAAGCTCGTCGTGCTGTCTTTCTTTTTCACGAGGACCAGGGGTGACCTCCATGGGCTGGTGGAAGGCAGTACGATGTCAGCAAGCATTTGTTTGACTTCGTCTCGGATGGCGCCTTGCTTCCTATGAGATATGCGGTAATAATAATAATATCCGGGGTTTAACGTCCCAAAACCATGATATGATTATGAGAGACGCCGTAGTGGAGGGCTCCGGAAATTTCGACCACCTGGGGTTCTTTAACGTGCACCTAAATCTAAGTACACGGGCCTCAAACATTTTTGCCTCCATCGAAAATGAGATATGCGGTAGGCACGTTGGCGTACGGGTCTTTCATTAGGGTTTGTGATGATCCTGTGTTTCTGGATGGACATTTGGTTGATCTTTCATGTTGAGGTGAAACAGTCCGCAAAATATTCTAAAAGACTTCGAATGCAAGCTAGTTGAACATTCGACCTGTGTTTCTGGATGGACATTTGGTTGATCTTTCATGTTGAGGTGAAACAGTCCGCAAAATATTCTAAAAGACTTCGAATGCAAGCTAGTTGAACATTCGATAGTTTCGAATTCGCATCGATTTTCACGTGGGTCGGTACATCACCGTGAGAGTTTCTGCCATCTTGTGCAACTGTGAAACAATCAGCAGAATCATTGATTGGTTCACAATAAGTGATCGCAGTTCGTGGGGCAGAGCGCTGATAATCACGGCTGAAATTGGTCACTAAATCATGTGCAGTTCGTGACGAAAGCTTCAGGATGCCTCAGGCTACGCGAACATGTCGAACCAACAATACTGACAGATGGCCCTCAGTACTTCGAGAACGGGAGTGTCATTGTCGGTTTCGACAGTGACGAGCATAGTGCTCTGTGGTGGTAAAGTAGTGCAGTCGCCCGAAACACGTAACACCATGGTGGTCGTCCTTACCAGCCGCTCGTTTGCTGAAAAAAGTCACCAGCAGCTCATGAAGGTTTATGATTGCCCCGCACTGCAGAGGGAAGTCCATGCCCAGTATGATCAGCCTGGAGCACTCGGGCAGTATAATGAATGAACCGACAATTTGCAATCTCGAGTGGGCACGGATTTGTACTTTCGCAGTGCATTTGCCGGTCGGCGTGAGAAGATGACCTCCTACTGTGCTTAGGCCCTGGCCATTGCGTCCCGACCTTGGGAGGTACAGTAGCCAGTTGTCTGCTCGTAACCGAATAGTCGGCATCAGTATCGACGAGAAGGGTGACCGGGCGAAACAAGTATGTCGGCTGATACAATCTCACCGTTCGCAAACGTATGTGATGAAGGTAAGCAGCCGTTGTTGTCGTTGTTGTCGTTATCGTCGTCGTCGGACTGTCGGGGCGGAGGATGTTTCGAAGTGCGATGGACAGCGGCCCTACCCCTGGAGATCGCTGCTCTTAGTTTCCCCGACTTGGGCTCGTGGGCTGCTGGCCCATGGAAGCGGAGAACGTAGGAACACATCCGAAATTAAAAACAAAATTGCGCCCCCTGTTTAAGCCAGCGCGCCTGGCTCACTTTTCGTACCACGTGCTTAGCACCACGATATTGTGCTTGTAATTTATTTATTATTACGATGTCTTCTGCTGATCCATGACCGACCCCAGCGGCGATTCTCAGGTTGCAGCATATGCCTGCCTGCCTGTGCTCGGAAACGCTGATTCCTCCTTGTGGTCGCATATCACTTTGTAGTCTTCTGCAAGTAGATGAGGTACCGGGCTTGCTTTAAAATTTGGCGTATGGTTCGTTCACCCGCCCACATGCTGTCCCCAGGGGCGGGCGTCAGCGCAGCTGCGTCCCTTGGCATGGTTCTCGTCGGGCCTGATCTCCCTTCGGATGTTTTCGTGGTGTTTCTTCTGAGCACGTAGGCCCATTCGAAGTCGCTGGTAAAGTTCTCCGGATGCAAATCTTCTGATTCCACGCTTATGACCTCAATCGTGGTGCCAGACGCGCTGTCGAGGCGTTCCGGGGGGAGGCGAGGGGGGCTCTCGGGCGTCCTCGTAGACGTGTTAGGCCTAGCTCTTCTTCCCGCAGCGGATGCAATGGTCGATCTGCGTGGCGACTCAGAATTGTCGTAGGTGCCGAAAAAGCGGATGCACCTTGCCAAAGTAGGCATCCAGGTTTTCTGCTGACCTTCCCTCATCGATTGGTTCAGAGATTTTTTTAGAACAGTTCTGCGATTTTTCAAAGAAAGTCATTTGAAAACTGTGGGGCAGACACAACATGCATCTGCACTCTGTGGTCCTCCAGCATCCCTCGGTAATTCTGATCGAAAATATTTTCAAATTAAAAGGAACCTACATGTGCTTCAGTATACCGTCACATTTATCCGAGTTTCGATTTCTCATTAAGCCTTATTAAGAAGAAAGTTGTGTTCATGGTATGGAAATGCTCTCTTATGTTCTCCCTCTCATGGTAATCTTTGTACGGTGTATGCTCCTTTACGGTGTTCAAGTAGTTATTCTCACCTTTACGTATCTTGTTGACAGTGCGAGCAATTGGTAGTTTTTTGAATAACGAAGATGAAAGTGCAAATGAGGCCACTACATTGGGTGTAATCTGTAATTGCTTTTAAATTAAATTCAAGTGATTGCTTCTTAGGCAGTGACAGAAGCTCACCTTTAAGAAAGATAGTTACGGTTTTGACCCTTACAATACTTTTGAGCCTACACTGAGCACTACTAGTAACGGGTGCGACCTTTTACAGTTAGTTACTCTTACTGCTTAAAACTACAGCCTCTAACTGTACTCACTAACGAGGCTGTAACGTATGCCACAGCAATTAGTAGCCTGAACAACCTGTTTTTGAAGAGTATGTTTCGTGTTACAGCCTGCTTTATCAGTGCGTCGCCGCTCAATATCTACCATTCTGTTGTGTGTATTCTTACCGTGCGACCAAATTATGAAGTTGCTTCTCTCTTCTAAAAGGTGCAAGGGACCATACGGGAATGCGTCGCTGCGACTCTTCTGATTCTTTTGCGGAATATGCACTGCCGTCGAACGCCTTTCGCACACTTTCTTTCACACGCCTCTAATGTGTGCCTAATATACAAAACTTGCGAAATAGGAAGGAACGAACAATGGCGTGAGAATGCGTCGTATGCTACTCGCCCACTTTCGTGTATATCGTCCTTGAAGCTTGCCCATGCCACGGGAACTTGCGGCGCTCCAGTGAAAGTGCTCGCCAGCGGTGGCTCGCCCTCGTGGATTACCAGTCTGTTCAGCCTGCGCTCCGACGTTGCCCACGCCCAGTGGATCGGCTCGGCCTGAACTGTGGCGGTCACTATCACCGCCGTCCAGATGGTGAGGTCATTCAGGTGCATCACGTACTGAGTGGGCGAGAGAAAACATATTTTTCACTTTATTCGGTTTGCTTGTAGTTCCCGTGTTGATCGTGAATAAATTCTACTACGTTACAGCCAAAGGCAAATAATTTTCCACCGACTCTGGAAAGGAAGTTATATTGCGAACAAAGCGTAATACTTGTTATTTCACGCAGATTCCGTTTCATCTTGGGAATAAATATTGCCACGGAGCTGTAGTAACCCAAAAATTAATCAATATAAGCTTATAAGAAGATTTGTATCCTACGTGCACTTTGCAAACGAACCTGGCGTTTAGCGGGAGCCGTCTGAATCTTGAGCTAAATGTTTTGAAAGAGGCACATTCGCATATATATCCCTTTAATGCCTGAATTATGAAAGCGCCGAAGAAAAAAATTTTGTTTTTAGTTTTTCAGCTTTAAGTAGCAGCCTTAACACAAATCAGCAGTTGTATTATCCAAAATGCAACTTTAATGCATACTTTTAGGTATGTCGCGAATTCGCGACAACCGGCACTTAAGCCAATAGGAGCTCAATATGTTCAATGCAACGTAAGTATGGCATCGCCGCATCAATGAAGCGGATCTCTTCAGGGCGACGTAACTTGGCGCCGTCATTGTTGTTAAATGCAAGCTTGACTTTATTGCCTCCTACCAATCACGTGACATCGTGTGGGCCACCATGTGTGCCCTAGACTCCGCCGCCCATTATAGCCGACTTCTTGGGAGACGACAGAATGACATGAAGGTGGCGGCACCGAGAAATAGATCTAGCTCACCACGAGACAGAGCCAGTCCTTTGTTCGGATTTTTCTGCGTCGCAAACAGATTGCTCTGCTGAACGATGTGTTCCGTGAAGGTGTCATAAAAAATTCCTTGAAATATTCAATAGGAGCTCGGACAGTGTCACATTGAAGATGAGCGGTTTTCCAGTCTGGCATTTCCCGCTGTTCTTGACAGTGTTTTGTTTTTTCACCGCACTGCATGTTTTAGAGAGGCACTAGCTTGGCTGGTCTACCACATCTTCGTCTTCATCCTCACTGCTCGATGAAGACACTCGTGCTTGTGCATGAGGCTTGACATCGACATCGTCATCTTCGCTGTCATTGAGACAGCTGTCGTCACTTTTATCTTCAGGGGGCAAGCGCATGCGAAGCCTTTTTTTCCCTTAAAATGAGCGGAAGTCCATCATGAACTTGTCATACCAGCAGTCATCACTGACTGACTCAAATGCCGGATGTCGCGAATTTGCGACATACCACAGAAGCCAGGATCGCGCAGGAAATAACGTACTTCAAAACAACGTGACATGTCGTGTGCGACCTCTTGTATGCGTGCACATCGAAAAAAATTTATAGGAGATGGAACTTACGCCCCTTGGGCAGAAAACAACGAAGTAGGGAGAGCTGTTGCACGTGCTTCGCACTCTCCAGCAACTGATACTCAACACTCGGTTCCAGCTTGTAATACCTTACATGCAATGGCGCTAGATGTCTAGCGCTGAAACCTACGTTCGCCGCAAAGACGTGACAGCCGCCGGTGAAGGCATCAACGCGTTTCGTGTGTTACTTAATCGGCGTCTGTCGGTATGTCGCGAATTCGCGACAACCGGCAGTAAAGGGATATATATATATATATATATATATATATATATATATATATATATATATATATTGTCGCGAGGCGTTCTGGGTGACCAAGCCCTCAGATGCAGAGCAGCGAGAGATGACAATCGGGACAACACCGAAACGTAGCTTTTATGAATAATCTCGTCGTCGTCTTCTCCTTCCAAGCCAGATCCCCACTACCCATTATTTCCAGTACAATATATATATATATATATATATATATATATATATATATATATATATATATATATATATATATATATATATATATATATATATATATATACTTCTTTGCCACAGTTAGGGCACGTGATACGCCGACAAAAGGTTTCGTAGACGACATGCAGTAGTCACTGTAGCGAATGAGGCCACGAGAAAGTGCCTCATTCATTTATCGTAGCCTGAAACAAAGTCGTTCGAAAACGAGATACACATGGTCAACATAACGATTGAAATGATTAGAATTATCGGTGGCATTGATGGGAAGGAATTGATCTCGACAGAATGAATGGGCCACCCTTATGTAAACGTTACATTGACGATATCTTCATAATTTGGCACCGCGACGCGGAAATGGGGCGTTTAAATTTCATAAGCTGCTTGAAATCTCTACATCCAACTATTTCATTTTCTAAAAACTACTCCGGGACAGCATAGACTGCATGGGTGTAACCATCTCGATTTCCCAAAATAGGCTAGTTTCCGAACTCTACAAGAAGCGAACGAACACCCATCAGTACATACATTTTAGCAGCAGTCATGTGAGGCACTGTAAGACGGGCATTGCGTACAGTCAAGCGGATCGATTTAAGTGCATATCTTCGAATAAAGAAGATTTTAATGCCAATTGTGCGCAGATGAAAAACGTCCTCCACAAGCACAATTACACGGAGAAAATAATGGATGATGCTATCGCTCACGCCGACGTGCTTCAACGCGCCAAAATAAATAAAAATCAGTCATCTATTAGGGAGCATCAGACCAATATAATCCTCGCTCACTTTACGTCGATACCGAACGTATCAGCTATTCTTAGGAAGCACCGAAACATTCTTAGGAAGCACCGAAACACGAAGCGAGGCGGTGCCATGAATACTCAAAGTGACCATGAAGGTCACTTTGAGTATTCATGGCACCGCCTCGACTCGTGTGTAGAAGAAATTCAAGTTTACACGACATCTTAACCAAGTCAACCTTAAAATTGAGTCGTGGTACTAGCTGCACACCCTGCGATAAGCCACGGGCCACTGCAGCACTCCAAATCACGGTTATGCAATGCACGTACTCCGAATATATTGCAACACTGCTTGCCATGGGCACGTAGAGCGATTTTACAGTATTACTGCACACAACTATAACACTACCTTGGAGTTGGAGCGGGGTAATCTTCGGCAACGCGAGAGCCTAGAATGCTGCGCAAACCTCTCCTCGCTCTATCGTCAACAAGAAAGCCGTACGGGTTTCGGAACTTCGGATTAAATAGTTTTCTTTTATTTTGATCCTGATTTTGGCAAGTGCCCAGTTTTCCTACAATGTTCGCTCCTCGCTGGACGATATTTCGTCGACTTTGTCGACGAAATTTAGCTTCACTGCACCCCTCAGCATGCACGCACCTCACACTTAGCGGAAGACTCCATTATCCCAGGCATGTTTACATGGCCGCTACGTGCCCAGAGCTGAGATCTGCGGCCCCATGCGGCAGGCGAGTATGCAAGAGATATTGCGCAACATATGTGCGGGTTAGGTGATTAGATTTTCACTGTGTTTTTTATTCGGTGGCCAATCGCACGTTGAACAAAAATGGGCCTCGCATTATCACGTGATAGTGACGGTGAAGAAGGCGGCAGTCAGATTGATAGAAACGATACTCATTATTGGGTGAACCTGCGCCCAGAAAACTGAGTAACGCAAAGTACAAGAAATGAACGCTTTACACTAATGGAAACTATCACTTTCGTCAGCCGGCGGTAATGCGATCGTAGGTGGAACGCGTCGCGTTTTATACATCAGTGATATAACCTCCCAGCGTTACCCCTGGTGCTCGCGTAAGCTGCCGAATAACTTTACAAGTTGCGTCATCCTCGTAATCTTAACGTAACAATCTGCGACAATCTCGAAGCTTCCCAAACACTGCTGCATGGCCTGCGCCGAGTGGTGCTAGCAGTTTAGCAGTTATTGCGGGTTAAACTTTACCACAATAAAATAAAGAAATAAGGGTGCGTGACAGTGCCCCCTCTGAGAAAGCATCGCCCTGATGCTGCAAAACAAAGCCAAGAAAGAAACGTACATATACATATCAATAAATACAAAAACAACTGGAAAATAAAGCTTTAAAAGTTCGCTAGCACGCATAGAACGGCTTAAGGCGCATCACATGCACGACCTCGGGGCGTGCCCGGCGGCGCTGAAAGTTCGTGATGCCGTCGGGAACAACCTCGTAGTCCAGTGTGCCGACACGTCGGAGTCCCTTGTATGCCCCGAAGTATCGTCGAATTTATACGTTCAGTCTATGTCTGCGTACCGGCGTCCAGCCTCAGGCATTACAGCGCCGTCGTAGGTTTTAAAGACGGCTGCCTGTAGCCTACCGGTTGTGGATACGCAAACGGGCGAGTTGTTCTCCTTCCTCGGCGCGTTGAATGTAGGCAGCGACATCCATATTTTCTTCGTCGGTCAGCGTCGGCAGCATGGCGTCAAGGGCTATGGCCAGACCCTTTCTGTAGGCCAGCATGAAAGGCGCCATATGCGTTCTTTTTTGCACGACCATGTTGTAAGCTAAGATCAAATATGGAAGGACGGTACACCACGTCTTGTGTTCCGTGCCGGCGTACTACATAAGCAGTGTGTCGGCAAAGATTTTATTGACGCTCTGTGAGGCCACTCGTCCGCGGGTGGTAGGCGGTCGTCCGGTGATGACTCGTCCAGCTGCGTTTGAGAATCGCCTATGTTATGTCGGCCGTGAAAGCCGTACCTCTGTAGGTCGTGACCACTTCTGGAGCACCGTGACGCAGCAGGATGTTCTCGACGAAGAATTTCGCCACCTCAGCGGCACTACCTTTTGGGAGACCCTTTGTTTCGACGTGGCGGGTCTGCTATTCCGTAGCCAGGACCGTGGCCAGGACGATCAATTTATTCCCTGATATTAAAGTTGGAAATGCGCCTAGAAAGTCCATTTCGGTCTCTTCGGACGGTCTCTTCGGTCTCTTCGGACAGTTGGCTTTGTCGGCGGTGTGTGGCGTCGCTGGCAGTCTCAGCATGCCTTCACGTAATGAGAGACATTGGCTGTAAGGCGCGGCCAGTAATAATTTTATTGTATCCTCGCCAGTGTGCACGATAAAGCGAGGTGTCCAGCCGTCGTGCGTAATGGAGATCCTGAAGAATCTTTCGGAGCAGTACTGAAGGCACATCAAGAAGATAGTTCGCTCGAGCTGTGGAAAAGTTCTTTAAGATAACGTTGCTTTCCAAGCAAAACAGATGCCAGTCATCAATTAAATACTTTAGGGACAACTGCGGCGTTGCCTTCCAAGTTTTCTACAATTCTCTTCAGTTCTGGTTCAGTGTCACTTGCTGTTTGACGAAGTCGTCTTCGCTTAGTGTTTCGAGGAAGCTGCCGTCGTCCTGATCATTTCGTGGTGGTGGGTAAATAGGGGTGCTGGGCAGGCAGACGGCATCAGAGACTCTATAGAAATGTTCAATAGAAGGTTCACTAGCTGGATTGCTTCAACAGAAAGGGCCGAGAAGGCCACATGGCAATTCATTGTCGAGATCGCCAGTGTAGTCAGAATTTGCGCGCCTGCTCTGTTGTCACCAGGAGCCAAATAAACGGGGATAATAATCAGGGAAACGAAGGGAATCATCGAAGCAGGCAATAGGTGTGTTAGCGCGTCATTAGTTTCCTTATCGGCGAAGCAGTTGTTCCATTTGAACGCGACTCCGCATTAATGGTCTGTGACAGCGCTTGATGTGTACACACTGTGGTCTTTTATGAATACACATCGTTGAAAGTGGCCCTCCGTGTGTGTTTATGACTCTCTCTCTGTCAGCTGTCGTCGTCACGCCTTACACTTTAAAATAATTCAATAGTTTTTCGGATACGGACTAAGTGACGGGCCCCGAGCTGGGCCGGTGTTAGGTCGACGTTGGTGAGAGAGGTAGCGTCGTAGTGATGGTGAACGCGACGGCGGTGAGGTCTCCACTTCAATTCCGCGAGATAGTTGGCGACGTCCCGTGACCGTTACAGTCGCGCTGGACGTGGCACATTGGTGGTACCGGCAGCATCTCGCGGTACCGGCAGGAGCTGTAGTTGTGCCGGCTTCTCCGCACTGGAAGCAAAGCGGACGATGGTCGGGGAAGCGCCACACGTCGGCCTTCCGTGGGGCGTATCGCGTTGTCCCACAGGTGTGCGGGATTGCGTCGGAGGTGGCGGTGGTCTCTGGCGACGGAATTATGGTGGTGCGGCGTTTCGCGGTGTTGCGGGGCTGTGGCGCGATGTCTGACAGTAGCAGCGTAGGTCATGGCCGCAGGATGAGGCTGCGCTGGCACAGGAACCCCATGTGTCTGCAGAATTTCTTGTCCTACGATATCCGCAATCCAGTTCGCTTGAGGCTGAGGTAAAGGTAAAGGCTGGCGCAGCTACTTCCGCACGATCGCTCTGATGGACTCCCGTAGGCCATTGGATCCCAGTGCTTGAACCTCCGCGTAGATCGTCGAGGGTATGCGGCAGTTGTATTGTCTGTTTCGCATTTCGGGTGCCTTTTCGACCGTAGTGGCCTCCCAAACTAATTCCATGGCCGTTTTGAGCGGGCTGCGCATAAATCCGGCAAACAGTTCCTGCTTCAATCCTCGCATCAGGAAGCGAATCTTGTTGTCCTCAGGCACAGGGTTCATCATGGGCCGGTCCGCGGATATCAGGTTCAAGAAACCTTTTTTCTGGTTATTCTAATTAGTTTTTTGTACTGCCGTATTATTCAAAGATTGTTCCGGCACTTCCCGCGTCATAAAGAAGCCTTTGGCGACATTATCTTGCCTAAATGGCTGAAGTTCAATTTAATAAATTTCCGATATCATTAAATAAATTGCCGATTTTGCCGGCTGCATAATATCGAGGATTCGCTGTGTATAGATGGCATGCATGTATGTATATGGAAGCAGACAGACGCTCATACAGGCGGGCGCAGGGCAAGGCGCAACCACCTCGGGCTCGGCGTTTCGTCGTCTTCTCTTTTCGGATATTTTTGGCACGTAGTAGTACGCTATGTAACCCCTCTTCCAGTGAGGAAGCTGTGAGGGTGGGACGAACGGCAGGGGGAGGATGGTGGGATGGAACGCACGCTGCGAGTAGGTCTGGTACAGTCGGCAGAAACTATGACCGCATAAGTTGCCATAGCGTCACAGTACAAGTAGGCAGGCTTGAGACGGTCGACAGAAACCGTATCTTCCTGGCCGCCGATGAGGAGTAGCAAGTATTTAGGTGCACGTTTGAGTATGTTGAACGGACCATCATACGTGGGCCATAATGGAGGACGCACAGGGCCGTGGCGTGCAAGAACGCCAGGCCTGCACGGAACACGCAACACAGTCACAGCAAACACTGGAGGAGCGGCCTTTGTACAGCCCCTTGTAAGCTCTCTTGGGGCGGCTACGTTGCAAGGTAACCACAACGCCAGAAATCATATTTTTGCCAAGTAAGGAAGTACCCCACTGTGCGATTGCTCCTCATTCTTCGGGGACACGAGGTACCCACTACGCGTCTGTGAGGCATCATGGACACTTTTTTGATGCTGTAGCTGATGATGATGAAGAATTATGGCGGATGAAGTACAGGGTTCGACGGAAGCCCGTTTGGTCAGGATGAAACATGAGGCAATAATACGAAGGAAAGTCGACCCTGCCGCGGCCTCCGTCCTGGAGGTACGCTTGAATTTTGTGTTGCGCCTGTCCCGGACGACAGAAAGGTGTGTGTGGTGGAATGTACTTACGGTTAACCTAGCACGCCCGTCCGGCCGTGAAGAGGCTTGCACCCGCCCTATTGTGTCTTTTCTGGGCTACACCGGCGGAAGCTCGTTTCCCCTCTTTCTGCTGACGAACAGAAGGCTGCTAAGCAACTTCAGGCATACACTGCAATTGCGATCCTTCCCACTGACAATGGGAATGCGACTGTATTGATTGACAGGGCTGTCTACAAAACCAAGACATTGGCTATGATTGACGACCAGGACACTTACGTCCGGCTCACTCGAGACCGGACCTTGAAAGCACAGAGGAACTTACAGGCACTCCAGGCGAACGTGTTTTCTTCCGTAGCTCCCAAGCACAAATCTTTGTATTATAAGCCTATCTGTCATAACCGTGCTGCATCTCCCCTTTATGGCCTGCCGAAAGTTCACAAGCCTAATGCCCCCCTACATCCAAACGTTGAATACACCCGCTTCCCTCTCTACAAATTGTCCGGATACCTGCACCGAATTCGGTCTGCACTCGCCGGAAAGGGCTCCACGTATGTGATAAGCTCCAGCAATTTTATTGAAAAAGTTCGTAGCGTGACAGTAGACGGCGACGTGGCGATGGTTTCTTTTGATGTGGTGTCGCTGTTTACCTCAATTTCGAGTGGCATGGCCGTGGAAGCATGCACGTATGCCCTAGAAACCGACAGCACTTTGCCAGACAGGTCACCCATTGACATTCCTGACCTCAAGAGCCTGTTTTCCTTTCGCCTTGGAAATGCATACTTCTGCTTCGACAAGGCCTTCCACAGGCAAGTCCATGGCACGGCAATGGGTGCCGCCGTCTCTATTACTGGTGCCAGTCTTACCATGGAGTGGCTGGAAAGTCGTGCAGTCGCCTCCTTTAGCCCAAGGCCAAGAATTTTTGTGCGTTATGTGGACGACTCTTTCTACGTAATTCGGCGAAGCGCTTTAGCTTCGCTCACTGCGCGCCTGAACAGTCAAGAAAAGGCCATCCAGTTCACAGTATAGACTGAGGCCAACAATAGACTCCCATTTATGGGTGTTCATGTCAAGAGGTGCGATGGGTTGCTTTCGTTTAGCGTGTACTGAAAGGACAATCACACTGACTGCTACCTAAAGTTTCAGTACATTTGTCCTCACGCTCACAAAAGTTCGGTTGCTGCCTCCCTGTTCAACCGTGCAAACCGACGAACCGTGTTTGCACCAAAGGAGAAGATTGTTTCACCAACTTGCACCGCGTGCGACCAAACCTCTTGGCAAGCGGCTATCCCACGTCTTTTCTATGTTATGGAACATTGCCTGTCTAGTTTCTTCTGACCGGCTCATCCCTGTCCAAGAAAACGTGCTGCCATACCCTACGTTACTGGGATAAGCGAAGCCTTATCTCGCCTTATGCGCACTTATGACGTTGAGGTGGCACACGCGCCTGTTTGTAAGCTCAGGCAGATTTTTTAATACTTATTGTGGTCCCGAAACTGCCGCCTCAGTTTCATATGGAGACAGCGGCCACCGCCAGAGGCGCGCTGTGCACGAGAGGGCATGCGAACGCTGTTATAGCTGTGGTTGTATGTGGGACAGCCTCGGTGTTCTAGCTTTCTAAACTTTCGCGATGGTCATTTTGCATTCACGTAGCTACTTAACACACAACATAAATCTTTGAGTGCCTGAGTGCGTCAACTGAGCACCCGGGCTAAAAGAGTAGCCGCTCAAAACGTGCAGCTCGCGGTGGTTTCAGCCTAACAGACACAAAAATTCTGGATATATGATTATGAGGCACGGCGGACTGGGAGACTCCGGATCCATTTTTGAACATCTAAGGTATTTAACCAAATGAAAGTACACGGTCACTTTATTTTTCTTCTTTTTTTTTGCCCTGAGCGAAATGCGGCCGCCGTGGCCTGGTGAGTGCCGTTAGTCTCGACACTTTAATGTGTTCCACTTTTCATTTTTGCCTAAAATGAAATACTGTGCACTCGCAAGAATGCCCCAGTGATACCATGTGTAAAAGGCGGCGAACATCTGGGCTGTTGCACCCACACTCACAGGTAAGAAATCGAGACCTACTGATTGCGCAGAGAACTGATTGTTCGACCAAGCACGGCTGTTCAATTTTCTGTTAAACTGTGAAAAGCATTTTAACAGGAGATCAATGAATCATTACTGCAAGGGCTGCTCCTGTTGAAAGACTTCGTATAATGACCAAGCTAATGGAGCTGAGGTGCTTCGCGAGCAATAAATTTTTCGCCGACGCGATGTCACTTCTGAACAAAACTTAGGCCGTTGAAATTAAAATCGCGGGCAGCTACGATGTCTGAGGCATCAATGTGTTTCGGGCGCATATACGCGTACACAACGATTCAACTTTCGAATCACTACTATCTACCAGCGCTAGGGGCCCACTTTCATATCTCGCGCTGCTTCTTGTTACTCGGTAAACCAAACGCGGCTTTTTGTTGTTCTCTCGTAAACGGAACCACCAGCCGACACGCAAAGCGTGTTCGCAATCATCGTCTGACATCCACACTTCAGCTGCCTAAAAAAATAACGCAGCAGATACACAGAAAGCACCGCAACTATCAGCTCGTGTCGCACCGCGCAAGCGTTTCGGCGCGCGAACGGTGCCCTCTGAGGCATAGTGGCGCCGCGTTGCTGCGGCTTTGTGGCAGCGTATGAAGCTGCCCCGTTGCATGACGGCGAAGTTTTGTGACCATAAAAAGTATTAAAGGGGTCTGGCTCAGGCAAGCACTCGTGAGCGGCAAGGACAGGCTTTCGAGAGAGTCGTTTCCTGAAGTAGTCTACTACTAGGTACCACGCGCCGATTGTGACTACGCGTACATCGGGGAATCGGACAACATTGGATAGAGACTGAAGCCGCGTTCAGACTGCAGTCGCATCTGTCATAACTGTCGTATCGCGTAACTGCTGTAACGTCCGTTTACGTTGCTAGCGACCACGAGTGTTCATATTGAGCCCTTCGGTAATATACGTTTTTTACCACGGGCCTATCACCGCTCTGATTTTCCAACATGGCGCCGTTGGTCGTAGAGAATGGGTCTTTGACGCACTTCATCGACGAGCAACTCATCGCTGCACAATGAAGGCCCTTCCGCACTCGTCGGGGAACTTGCCGCGAGGGCACAAAACAACGAACACGGGCAAACCAGCTCCACAGACACGCTGCTGCACATTTAAACCTCCTTGCTGCTGCATGCCAAGATGCGCAGGAAGACGTGGAAGACGCCATGAGAAGAAGAATGTCATAGAGATAGAGTGACCCAAATGTTGGAGGCTTCCGAATGAGTTCCCTTCACTAATCTAGGCTTGCGCAGTTCTCGCTCGGACACTCTCCATGTCGACTGTAGGTTGTATCAGTTGTATTCACAAGCGCCTTTCGCAGACTCACAGGAAAAGTACTCCGCCGCAATCAATGATCTCATTAGTCAATGCATGGAACTGGATACAAAGCGACAATCGCCTATTAGTCCGGCAGCTCATTTCAAGAGCTCCCGTTGAGGACCGCTCCATCGGCATTGATCTGTGTCTTCTCTGCAAGTTTTAAATCACGTTAATCAGCTATATTTGTTGTGTCCTTAGGTCCCCGCGTCTCGTGTGCACCAGTCGTATAATTATTTTCCACGAACATTCAGCTGGAAATTGCGCATACCCATTCGTTTCTAGAGGGACTGAGAGTGGAATGGCATGTCTAACGACTCTCTTATTGTGTCTAATCTGTCCAATTTCAAGTTAAGTGTAAAAAAAACAGGCACTTCGAGAGTTTTCAGCCTCAGTGATGTTCTTCAGATGTATCTGCAAATAAATCATACCAGAAGACAGACACACCGAACACAACAGAAAGACAAGACTACGTACTAGACAAAACGTCTGCATGGAAAACTCCCGAAAATAATTTTGTAGAATGTGTTTTAAGAAAATGTTTGGTTTGTCTTATCGCAGCACGAAACTTTTCAACAGTAATTTACAGAAAAGAAAAAAAAGTTTTCCGCAGAACTCACCTGTGACGTTAAGGGCAGTGTTGTACAATAGCCGACGATGTCAGATATGCAAGAACGATGTCACATGTGTATTGTCCCTGCTGTGGCAATAAGCGTTGTGTTTACTTTGTCTGTAAAGGAAGTGTGAATTGCAAATTTTTGTCACATCAGGTGTGCATCAACGAGTGGAAGCAGCAGGTGATTTTCGCTGGCGTTATCGCACACGTAGAAGAATTACGACAAAGGGATCCTGTACATATTGCGAAAGAGCCGATCGTCACATAACAGGTCGCTTTTTTGTGAATAACGGATGAAGTTTGACAGCCCGGAAGAGCGGAGTTGTTAATAATGGGGGTGGCTGTTGCTTTTCGAGACGAGTCTGTGGACGTGACACATCCGGGTAGACAAATGCGTCCGTTTGTCTCCTGCAGGGCTATTTTTTTCGGTTGAGGGTCTAGTGTTGTTACGTATTGCTGAAGTGAGCCTGCTTTACATTAAATACCCCGACAATTCAACTGGAGAATTGTCGTGGTGTCTTCTCTACGCGTTTTTGGAGCCATCATGATTATTGGTGGCTCCCTAGTTTTCTGGCAGATTAACATAAATGACAGGTGGTAACATGACAATCATGGCATGCATGTTGTGTAGGGCATGATTTACACGCCACGCTCGTGGGCTGCTCGCTACTGTTTCGCTAGCTTGACATACACCAAAACTGGTATTGTGTGACGTGACTGTAGGACGAGCATAAATGACAGGTGGCAGCATGACAATCATGGCATGCATTTTATGTGCAGCATGATTTACATGCCACGCTCATGGTGCGCTCGCGGCCGGGTCGCTAGCTTGGTATATACCCCAAAAGTGGTATTTGGTGACGTGACTGTATGACGAATATAAAAGACAGGTGACAACATGAAAATCATTACATGCACGTCGTGTAGGGCATGATTTACATGCCAAGCTCATAGTGCCTTCGCGGCCGTTTCGCTAGCTTGATATAAACGAAAATTGGTATTGCATCACATGACTGTATGACGGACATAAATGGCAGGTGCTAGCATGACAATCATGACATGCATTTCATGTACAGCATTATTCACATGCCACACTAATGGTGCGCTCGCGGCCGTTTCTCGAGCCTGATATACGCCAAACCTGGTATTGCGCGACGCGACTGTGTGACAAACACTAATGGCATGTGATGACATGACAATCATGACATGCATTTCATGTACAGAATGATTTACATGTCACGCTCATAGTGCGCCACGGCCGTTTCCCTAGCTTGATATACACCAAAACTGGTACTGCGTGACGTGATTGTATGACGAACATAAATGACAGGTTGTAACACGCAAATCATAACATGCATGTCATGTGCGGCATGATTTACATGGCACTGTCTGGGTTGGCTTTCGGCCGTTTCGTTAACTGGATATACACCAAAATTAGTATGGCATGGCATGAGCGCGTGGCGAACAAAAACGACAGGTCATGCATTGCATATACCAGAATATACGTTTCAATATATGAAAAAATGTACATGCATGACCATATGCATGACAAACATGCGATATACAGGGAAATAGATGTCATGAGATGAATGACTTCATTTGCCTCAAAAGCAAACAAGGCGATGTATACAGCTCTTTGCTGGCTGCTTCGCATTACATCGATTCCCACAGTGCGTGGGATCTGCCGCATTTTTTTACCTTCAACTTGAATTTGTCGCGTGGAGAGCATTACATTACTCATGATCAACTAGATGGTGCTCCATGTCGTACATCTGTGACACATGGTGGGTTTGAAAATGGAATTTCCCAGCAAACGTCAACTTCGTCCTAGCGGTTGGGAATTAGATTTTCTTGGGGTTCACGTCTTTTTATTTTACCCAGAATGTATGACAGAACTACTGAAGGGTCTCCAATCAAGTTGTAATCAATCTTAATGCGTAACCTGTGTTGTAAATTGCGGCTCCCAGCTGTTGGGCCTGTGGGTCTTAAGACCACACTATCACTGACAGGAAAGTACCTGACTGAAGTGAAATGCAAGGACTCCTGCAAGAGAACGATGTCAATCTTTCACATTATGATGATCTCGAGTTTATTGGCAATGATACTTACAATGGCAGGTACACAGAGGTTGAAAGTGAGGGCAGCAACGGTGAACAAGATGCCTCCAATTGCGCGACGCCCAGAACCAGGGGTCCAACGAAGTGGAGGAATAGAGGGCTCGTATTTTTTAATACTTTTTAGTAATAATATATCTCTTGTCAAGCAGAAAAGCAAGTCAGCCTTGCTACCGTCGACTGAATTGGGCTAGTAGGTTCTAGTCACAGGTGGTCGAACTGCGGAAAGAAGATGAAGGTGAATCTGCTAGACATGGTTGCTAAGTGCAACCATTTCATGGCAAGGGTCGATTTAATCAGCCGCTCTATTGCGCACAAGAAAGTGGACTGCCCCAGGTTCGCGCAGTCTTTAGATGTGGCATGTTGTAATGGGGGAATGAAATATAAGAGCGAGCAATGATCTCGAAAACAGACTTGACCTCAACTCAAAGCTTAAAACAAACACTGCATCATCCTTAATACTAGCGTCAGCCGTTATGTCCAACAGACGACGTAAAGAAGGAGGAAGCGAAGGAGAAAACGAAAGAGAAGAAAGGCCGACTGGCCGACAAAGGCGCAAGATCACTCTGTTACCCCCGACAACGCGAGATATGACATGCCAGGACGCTTCCCTGAACACCCAGAGCTTTTATTAAATAGTAAAACCAGAAAAACAGAGCGTAGAGATAATTCTAGAGTGAATTCCTGAAAACATAGTGTTTTTCTTTGCCTTCAGAACAGAAACTGCTTTGTGTACTTCTACAACTGATACGACCCAGAAGGCCCTTTTGAGGACAGCCCAATTTCGACAGTATCTTTCATTGTTCATCCGAAACAAATACTTTCCCCTTTTCTTGTACGCTTAGGAGCAAAATAGAAGAAGTTTGAAATAAATTGACCTGAAATCTTCTTCGGAGTTAAGAAGGTTAATGAACACGGTCTTATTGGCAAGGTCTTATATACCATTGTCTTAGCATGCAAGGTCTTCATTAGCATGACCTTAATTAAATTAGCAAGAGCCTCGCCACGGTGGTGTAGTGGTTATGGCACTCGGCTGCTGACCCGAAGGTCGCGGGATCAAATCCCGGCAGCGGCGGCTGCATTTTCGATGGAGGCGAAAATGTTTGAAGCTCTTTACTGACATTTAGGTGCACGTTAAAGAACCCCAGGTGGTGGAAATTTCCGAAGCCCTCCACCACGGCGTCTCTCATAATAATATCGTGCTTTTGGGACGTTAAACCCCAGATATTATTATATTAATTATCAAGATTTTAATTAGCAAGCTCCTGGTTAAGAATGTCTTGATTGACTCAGTTTCAATTCGCATGGTCCTAATTACTTGATGTTAGCATGGCTTGGCTAAATTAGCTTCTTGTTAGCATAGGTTGTCTTAATAGGCTTGACAGCATATGCCCTTATCAAGAAAACTGCGCGATAAAGGTGGACGAAGGGAGACAACACAAGCGCATACTAATAACTGAAACCTTTCTTGAAAATACTAAGAATATGAAGGAATGAAAACACAAGAACCACACGTCCGTGCTCAAAAACCAGAAAAAAAAAAACAGCTACATTTGCGCATCAAGATAGACAATCTCTGCTTGGTGTAATGCCAATAAGGGCTTGGCGACACAACTATCCCCGGCTTTTAAAATAAAATAGGCTTCAACAAGCTCACGAGTCGTACGTTCTGTGTGCCGCGCAATAACTCTGGTTTCCCGGAAATCCGGGCTGCAATTACATTCACGACAATGCATTGACAAGTAAGTTAACTGTTGTCTTTTTATAGATAACCGCTGATCATTCACCCTTTCGTTGAGACAGCGGTAGGTCTGACCGATATAGTTGCTGCAACGAGAAAGAGCGACAGAGTATCTTGATGCCCAAATGCCGGAGTTTTCTGGTTTTTGAGCACGCACGTGTGGTTCTTGTGTTTTTCTTCCTTCATATTCTTCGTGTTTCAATAAAAGTTTAAGTTGTCAGTATGCGCTTGTGTTGTTCTTGTCTCCCTTCGTCCATGTGTTTCGCGCAGTTTTGTTGATAATGGAATACCAACTCGCCCAACAGTCCATTCTTCACAGCATATTCCGCCAGTGTGAGGTGACGTCATAGCTAGGCAGTGTTTTTGTTCGCGCCACGCGGCACAACGAAAAGCTGAACAGCTCTGCCGTAAAAAACTGATAACGAAGGTGAACCGTCATATAGCAGACAATGCCGTCATTTACAGATAACCTGGTTTCTGAGTGGTGAACAGAAGACGTGATCATAGGCGTGCGCAGGGTTCCTCATCAGGGGGGGCGGAGAAGGTTCATTGCAGTGCTCCTCTCCCTATCAAGTCCATATATGGGGCAGAATTTGAGCCCTCCCCCCCTCTTAGGTGACTAGTGGGGGGGCGGCCGGGGGGGCGGCCCATTATTTACAGAGACATATCGCGGAGCAGTGATGTATCGTACATAAAAAAGCGGTGCGTCGGTGTTGATCATCTATTCAAGTGCTATGCTACAGCTGTACAGGGCACATTTTCTCGGTTTCCTGCGGTGCAGCTCGCCTGCATTAACCAACGCAAGCAAAACAAGCCTACGAACGTGACAGAGTGTTCAGGCCCAGGCACTCTCAATTTGCCTAGGCTTGTCTTTTAGTGCATCGACGGTGGCTTCTATAGCGATCGCCAGAGACCATCTCATCAATACACACATAGATGCTGATACACTCAGGACGCATATAACGCGTCTTGCTCGAACTCACCCACCACCACCTAGCCCCTTTATCAACAGACAAACCATGCACGTCTTTTTGCCAAACGGTAACCGAGCATACGAGTCCTTACCAACGTGATTCACGCCCGCCGCGAGACCTTCGATTCCTCCATGGTGCCTGAATCAGTCTAACATCAGCGTAACAATACCTGGCTTCGGGAAAAAAGTGGATATGTCGTCACCTGCTCCTAAACTGCTCGCTTTACTCCTCCTGTATGAGAAGTACCAAGGCTATATACACGTATACAACGACGGCTGCGTTTTGCTGAATAGTTCAACTACAGCTGCTGTGATACCGATCAAAGCCACAACAATCAAATTCAAGACCTTCCACCTTACGACATCGACAGCAGCAGAGCTCGCAGCGCTTCGTGACCGAATTACATTTCATTAGTGATGAACGGGCACAAACATGGACTATGTTCAGTGACTCCAAGGCGGCACTGCAGTCTCTTCTGTCCCCTTTACGCCGCGGCCCGCACGAGCAACTTGTATTTGAGATTGAAGAAGAGATCCACCATTTAACTGAGAAAGGACATGATCTAACTTATCAATGGCTTCCAAGTCACTGTGGGATTATCGGCAATGAACGGGCCGATCGCTGCGCGTTCCGCCCATAATGAAAACAATCAAATAATAATACCGCTCTCAGAAGTGACGCTGCACGGAAGCTCTGCGTGCTTGCTCGCCAACGTACCACGTCGCAGTGGAACGAGCCACACTACAAGAACGCACGACTATATTCCCTGGACCCAACTCTCAGCCTTTGAATGCCTCCAGGACATCGCCGAGGTGTCGCATTTACCTATGCATACCCATTCCGCATAGGAATGGCCGACACCGCAGCTTGTGACCACTGAGGAAGTGATGAAACGATTCAGCATATTCTGTGCGACTGTCCACAGTACTGTTCGGAGCGACAATCGCTTTGCAACGCACTCGATAAATTGGACGACCGAACTCTTTCGGAAGAAAGAATCCTGCGCCATCGACAGGAATTATTGTCGCAGAAGAAGGCTGTGCAGGAGCTATTGCGCTTTCTGCATTCAACCGGTCTTTGAGAACGGCTCTGTTTAGAAGTTCCTGCATGTGCATGCATGTGTGAATTTTATGGGTGAAGCACCTTAGGGTCTAGGCTTGTCCGTTGGGTGGTGTCCGTGCACGGCACAGCACCGTGTAAAATCCCCTAAAAAAAGGTTTAACAATAGACTAATATAAATCATAATTGTGACAGAATATAAAACGCCTATAGAGCACAAACCCTTTATGCTATTCGGCGATTTCAACGTAGACATTGTGGATCTTAGGACCTAGCTTTGTCGTCGACGCTCACTGTCCGCTGTCATGGTGGTTAGAAAGCCGTTGCTATAGTCGAAACATATGTGTGTATGTGAATAAAAAAGGTTTACAATAGACGGACAACAATCATAATAGTGACAACACAATATAAAACACCTACAAGCACAAACACTTTTTAACTTGTCGGCGACATCAGCGTACACATTATGGACCTTAGGACCGAGTTTTGTCGTCCACTCGTTATGGCTTTTATGTGAGTGAGTGAGTGAATAACTTTAATAAGTTCCTGCAGGTTTCCGGGCTGGGTTCCCGCCTAGGAGTCGGCCGAGAGACCGTGTCTCTCAGCAGCTTCCTTGGCCTGCTGGATCGCCCAGAGTTGATTGTCTAGTCCTGAGCTGAGCAGCGCGGCCCGCCAACGCACCCGAAGGTCTTCATTGGAGGCCGCGTCCCTAGTTTTGCGTATTAGCGCTGGACACTCCCAGAGAATATGCGCTAGTGTGGCCCTATTGGTGCAATACTTGCATGAGTTGTCTGTATACAAATCAGGGTAAATGTGCTTCATAATTACGGGATTAGTGTAGGTGCCTGTTTGTAATTGCCGCCATTGAACGGACTGGGCCCGGCTAAGTTTGGGGTGGGGCGGGGGGTATTCCCGTCGCTGAATTTTATAGTGTTGGGTAATATCGCTGAATTTGGTTAGTCTATCCCCCCACTCCCATTCGTTCACAAGGGAGTCCTTTCGGGTAGTGTCAACCGCAGACGCAGCTCGGAACGTGAGGCCTCGAGCCACGTTGTGCGCCACCTCGTTAAGATTGACCTCCGTGCGGTCGACGGGTGTGTGGGCGGGAAACCAGAGGATGTGTGCATTTTGTTCGTCAGAGCGGGTTTTGCCTTTAGTAAGGACTTGCAATGCCACTGGAGAGATCCTACCATTTGCAAAATTTCGAACTGCCGTTTGTGAGTCACTGATAATATATTGGGCATCGGTGTGAGCTATGGCCAGCGCGATAGCTACCTCCTCCGCTGTTTCTACGTGCCTTGTGTTGATCGAAGCACTGGTCATGCATGTGTGCGTATGGTCTACAACCGCAACAGCAAAACGGCGACCGTCTCGATAGCGCGCTGCATCGACAAACACGGCCTCCTCATTGCGGCCAAAACTTTGGAGCATAGCTCTGGCTCTACTGATTCTTCTGCCTTTGTTGTGTTCAGGATGCATGTTCTTTGGCAATGGTGGTATTATGAGTTTAGTACGGATATCGCGTGGTATGTCGTGTTTGTTACCGTGTTGTGTGTGATAAGAAATGCCGAGACTGTCGAGAATGTGGCGGCCGGCTTTGGTATTGCTCAAGCGCTCGTACTGTGAGATCTGTTGCGCTTCAATTATTTCTTCAAGGGTGTTATGAAGGCCTAGTTGGAGGAGGAGTTCCGTGCTGGTACTCTGCCGAAGTCCTAGCGCCTGTTTGTAAACTCGTCTAATGAGCCCGTTGAGTTTGGCTTTTTCTGCCGCGAACCATCGGTGGTAGGCAGCGACATAGGTAATATGGCTGAGCACGAATGAGTGGATAAGCCGAAGAATACTTCCTTCTTTCATGCCCTGATGTTTGTTAGTGATTCGTTTAATGAGTCGCATCGTGTGCGCGACTTTAGCTTCTAATTTACGGATTGTCTCACCATTTGTACCTTTGCTTTCAATAAGAAGTCCCAAAACCCGTATTTTATCGACTGTCGGTATGATACGTCCGTCCGCCGTTTTCAGGGTAATGTCTGCATATGAGCATGTAGGACTATACTGTTTGGGGGGTCTGCCTTTGAGTGTAGGGCGGTATAGGAGGAGTTCGGACTTCTCCGCCGAACAAGAGAGCCCTGTCCCGTGGAGATATCGTTCTACGACGTTTACCGCTTCTTGTAGTCGTTCTTCTATAGAGCCGTCGCTGCCGTTACATATCCAGAGCGTAATATCATCGGCATAGATGCTGTGATGAAGCCCGGGAATCATTGACAGCTGTGAGGGCAATCCGAGAAGAGCCAGGTTGAATAATATAGGAGATATCACCGAGCCCTGTGGAGTTCCCGCGCTTCCTATAGATATCTCAGATGATGTAAGTGGGCCCACTTTAACTACGGCTTGTCGGTTCGTGAGGAAGTCGCGAATGTAGTTATACGTCCGAGTTCCCAGATTTAAGGCGTTAACCTGTTGGAGTATTGTAGCGTGTGTAACGTTATCAAATGCTTTCTTAAGGTCTAAACCTAGTATAGCTTTGGTTGAGCGGTCCGTGGTGTCTATGATTTGGTGCTTTAGTTGGAGCATGGTGTCCTGGCATGAAAGGTGCCTTCGGAAGCCTAACATAGTGTACGGGAGAATGTCATTGTCCTCAAGGTAACCTGTTAGTCGGGCTAGGAAGGCGTGTTCCATGAGTTTGCCCAAACAGGAAGTTAGAGAGATGGGTCTAAGGTTGGTAATGTTGAGTGGCTTCCCCGGTTTGGGGATAAGAATCATCTCGGCAGCTTTCCATTGTGGGGGCAAACGTCCTGTGGTCCAGCACGTGTTAATGTAATCCGTAAGATGAGTAATGGATTCATCGTCGAGGTTACGTAATGTCTTGTTCGTAATGGAATCAAGACCAGGAGCGGATTTGGTGTTAAGGCGGTGTAGTACTGCACGAATGTCTGCTTCGGAAAATTCTTCGTCAAGAGTTGCATTTGTCTGACCAGTGTAAGCCGGGTGTAGTTGAGGAGGGGCTTGGGAAATGTGTGTGGTTGCTACCTCTCGCAGGAGCTCCTCCTCCGTGCCTGTGTAATCATGGATAAGCTTGTGGATATTTTCGACGGTGGACTGTCTTGTTGTTATCAGGGTCTAATAAATGGCGGAGAAGGTGCCATGTTTTGCCGAAACCTATTTGATTGTCCATGGTGTTGCAAGTTTCATGCCAGTGCTGCTGGCTTAATTCCTTGGCGTATGTTTCGATCTCTCTGTTTAGGAGCGCTATACGTTTTCGAAGGTTTCTGTTTAATTTTTGGGTTTTCCACCTCTTCTGGAGGGACTGTTTGGCTTCCCACATATGGAGAAGTCGGCTATCAACCTCCTCGAGGTGCGCCTCTGGGGGTACTATTTGTGTAGCCTGGTCAATGTCCTGTCTTAAGCAGTTTGTCCAATGTACAATGTCCTCGATAGATGTGACCTTATTTTCTCGTGACTTGCGGAACTTAGCCCAGTCAACTAGCTTGTGTTGCTTTCCTGCCGGTTTGCGAGGGCCTCCCTTGATGTGGATATCAATGATGTAATGGTCGCTACCTAAATCCTCCAGTGTGTTGCGCCATGTCGTAGTGGGTGCATGTTTGACGAATGTGAGATCTGGTGTAGTGTCCTTGCTAGAACTGGTGCCTACCCGGGTGGGCACGCTTGGATCCGTGATGAGAGTTAAGCCCTCGTTTTGGGAGTCGAGCCAGAGATCTCGACCTTTTGGGTGAGCATAAGAATAACCCCAAGCTGTGTATGGTGCATTAAAGTCACCGGCTATTATAATGGAATTGGAACCGGCGATGTTGAGAGCGCGCTTAAAGAGTGTGCGAAACCTGTGTTTTCTGTGTTTAGGATTACTATATATGTTAAGAATGAAGAGGCTAGCATGTGTTTTGCGATGTGGGATGAGTTCAATTAGGATGTTATCGATGTGTCTAATTTTAGTGTCGTGTTGTATAACAGTGTGGTCTCTGCGGACTAGGGTTGTAAGGGCAGTAGTCTCTCCAGTGGCGTATCCAATTGCACGGTACCCTGCCAATTTGGCGAGACCGTGCGACTCCTGGATAAGAATAATATCTGGCTTTGTTTTATCTCGTATATATTGGGTTAAAACAGCTCTCTTATTCGCGTAGCTTCGACAATTCCATTGCCAGATGTTGTACGTGGATTGCTTAGCCATGGTGAGGGGTGGGGGTATAAATGTTGCCGGCTGAATCAAACCGGTGGGCGGCGAAGTGGGTTGTGATGGTTGAGCTCCGGGCGCCATTCCGTTCGATGGCTGCGGGGAGATCCAAGTCTCCAATGCTAGCATTCTTTGGTTAAAGTGCTCATTTTGCTGTTGTATTAGTTGAGTAAGCGTCTCTATACGATCCGTGAGAGTAGGTATGAGGCGAGACGTGGTGGTCATCCACTCACTGAATTCCTTAACTGATTTCATGAGGTCGGTAAGGGCGGTATTACTGGTGGTAATGCGTGTAGGTCTGTCCTCACTAGCTGAAGTTTCCGCTTTACGTTTAGGTGGCGGGGGGGTTGCCCCTTCCTCCATTTGATCCACGGTTGCTTCAGGTATGGGTTGTACGGGGTTATTTACTGGGGTTGGTTCTGAGTGTTTAACTCTACGAAGTTCCTCTTTAAGTGTGCGGTTTTCCTCGCTTAAAGCATTGATTTTCTGATTGCATTGAGTTAGCATTTGTTTGAGTTGTTTTATCTCTGACTCTAGCTTACTCATTGCGTTCTGAGATGCGGCCTCCTCAGACCCATGCTGCGTTCCCGCGACCACGTCTGCCCACCTCAGCTCTTGTAGTCCAGGCGTTCGGCTCCGTGACCTGGATTTGGACCGGGTACGGGTGCGGGATCTTGGCCGGCCCCGGCATCCTGGTTGTCGAGGGGAAGGAGAGTCCTGCTGATCTGCATTGTTACTGGCGGGTGTAGGCTTGGGTGAATCTTGTTGTTGTTGGCGCTCCCAGCGGCGACGTTTCACAATGTAGGGGGTCTTGTAGCGTGCCTTGCAGGTCCTGTCGGCCGTCTGGTGGTTGCTTCCACAGAGTTGGCATGTGGGTGTACACTGGTGGTCTTGGGTAGGGCTCGGCGTCCCGCAACCTCGACATATACGATCGTTGGGATTCGGGCACACATCTGCACGGTGCCCCAATCTGCCGCAGTGGTAACATGTATCGATTTGTTTTCGGTACAGGGTGCATCGCAGTAGGGCTCCACCGTAGCGAACGTACGTCGGTACCCTGAAGCCCTCGAACAGCACGATCACCGTCGTTGTGTTACTCAGCCTTTTTGCAGCCATTGCCGTGGGATTCCGTGGTGTGACGACGTTGGCGGTGATATCGCGGGCGCTATCTTCCAAGGGGATGCCGCGGATTACGCCTTTGGAAGTATAGTCTGGTGCCGCCTCGTAGGCACTGGTCTCATACGTGTTGTTGCCGACCGTGATGCGGGTTATGCGTTGATACTTATCAGCATGTGCCTCTATGGGTGTACTCACGACGATGATATTTTGTTGTAGATTAGGGCAGATCATGTCCTCATCCTGAGCTTCTCTCGGGATTGCTGCTGCTTGGTAGATACTGGTCGCTAGGCGGACGGCTCCGCATTCAGCGACGCGGAGGCCTCCTCTTGGACGTATAATTATCTTGTAATCGCCTCGAGGTAAATTTGGCATGCGACTTGCTTTGGTTATTTGTTGTAAACGCTGCTCGCCTTGCCTCTTGTTGTTGTTGCAGTCGGAAGTCTCCACGCAGGCAGCCGACGCTTGCTGCCGAGTTGGCTTCCGTGAGCCGACGGTTCGCCACCCTGCGCTTTCTTCGAGATCTTCACTGGAGACCTGTTCCCCTTCTACTGCGACTTCCATCTTGTTAGGAAAATGAGGCGTTTCCGACGCGCCAACCGATGCTCCCTTGTTACCACCTAACTGCTCAGCAGCGTTCGTGGCGGCTGCTGCTGCGGCAGCCGTGCATATGTGCGTCCTTGATCTCGCTCCGGCCTCACTGATTTGTAGTTGTCCGTAAAGTGGCGAAAAATTGGGCTCCCACCTTGATTTTGGTGTCAGGTGGCTCCTGGAGATGAGCTGGATCTCGTGGTACCAAATACTTGTGGGTATCCGGTGATTTTCGCTGCAATCTCATGCGTTGAAGTCGGAGCTGACGCGACCACGCGTCCGCTCGCTCTGACGATCGCAGCGCCTCCCCTTTTATGTCACTCAATTTACATTATATGGGGCAACGCTCGGGTAACATATGTGCGACGCAAAAAAGGTTGAACCGTACAGTAATATCAATCATAATTATGACAGTACAATATAAAACTCCTGCAAGCACAAACCCTTTATACTAGTCGGCGACTACAACGTTGTCATTATGGACTTAAGGACCTAGCTTCGTACACTCGTCATCATTCATTCATGAGATGCGTTCCATTTTTTTTTATATTATCTCTCTCTCGTTATCCTCTTTACGACCCCTATCTCCCCACCCCTGCGCAGGGGAACAAACCAGTTATTACAAACAGGTTAACCTCCCTGCTTCTTCCTTTTCATCTATTTCTCCGTCTCTCTCTGTCGCCAAATCCCCTTCAGAAATGATTCATATACGAGATATGCGAAAAGCCCAACTTCTTTCAAAAATTTTCTTGAATTCCCCCATCCCCGCTTATACCTTCTTCGTTGCCCCGGACTTTGCCGGAGTAAATTTCCCGAGTGCGGCCCTCTAGTTTAGCTAGATTTGGCGCTTGCCTCGTCGCTTTGTTCCTCGCTTGCGTCTTCCTATGTTGCGCTACCTGCTCAAGCATGCATTACAAACTCGCCCGAATTCAATTCTCGTGAGCTTAGCTGAGTTTAAGACCACTGATGTAGACTGATCGATATATAAAATTTGTCTGCTCCACACGTACCTTAGGTGCTGCACTTTCCAGAATCGAAATTTCGAAATTTTTGTGTGCGGTGATGAGTTACTGGTCTATAAGTTTCTTTATTCAATTCTGTAAATCATCAATTTTCAGCAGTATTTGAGGAACAAAAATTTCAGACTACAAACGACAGAGCCCGTAGAACTTTATTTAAGAAAGCTTCCCACGTAAGCGCAGAATGGGCGGTGCAAACGACGTTTCTCATATACCGCATCTACACTGCTTTCGTTATCTGACACGTGCACTTCAATGGCAGTGGTCGAACGAGAAGGGGTGGCAGTGGCGATGCCCGAGAAGTATAAATATTTTCTTTCGTTAGCACTCATTTCCGCCACCGCTTTCAGCGCCGTCGTTTGCCACTAGCCAACGCCACACGCGTCGAAGTCTCTCGAACTTCGTCTGTCGAACAGCGGGCGTCGGTAGCGCACCATTCTCTTTCTCCGGCGTCCTGCTACCGGTGTCACTGGCGATATCCTCCGCAGTGTGATAACTGCTGCCCGAAGAAGTCCCACCTTTACTCGCTTCGCTGCTACACGATGGCGATCTCCATCTTCTGCGGATCCTCTTGGCTTGCCGAGAAGGTTCACTGGACGCCATCTCAGCGCGGACTCTCTGTAGTTTGGCGGTCGTGGGTGACTTCGTCGCCACGGCATCTCGCTTCGGGAACGTCTCGGCCAAAGTCGTCTCCTCTCTGCTTCTTTTAGGCTCTTCTACGTCTTCGTGGTGACGGTTGACTTGTTGGGTGCGATCATGTCCCTTCGTTCGCATGTTCACCCCTAGCTCGTCTTCTTGTACAGTCTTGAGTCTCTTTGCCAGCTGAGCAACTCTTGTACACTTACACGTCGCGCTGGGTTTCTTCACGGTCGATTGGCAACCAGACGGGGTTGCGAACCCGTTGGTCTCGACTGGCGGCCTGCTTGGGGTCGCCCCGTCTTTGTCCTCACGCGCGATCTCGGCCCTCTTCGTGGCGAGTCTTGCTGATCTCCGGCGAGCACTCGATGGTTCGCCAGACATGTCGAAGCAGTATGAGGCACGGTACCGACTTGGAGAAGTAGGCCTAACGTCAAACCGCACGGGTCTGTGTGCGCTTCCCTTGTGCGACGGTGTTACTGCCCCTGTGTTCTCCAGCTGGCTTTCGTCGGTACCGCTGTAGTGAGGATGTCACGCAACACTAGGTGATGTCCCTCAGAAGACCACACCAACCGTCGGTTGCATTGTGACTCTGGAATGACTGTAACCACTGCTTCTTGTTTCTTGGCTCTGAGCAATGACGGCAGCCCACTACAGAACATTGGTCATGAAGCGGGCGCGGCTTTAGCTGCGAGCCTAGCCAATCCATGTAGTCCGCAATTATGACATATGCTGTCTATAAGGAAAATGAGAAAGATGCTGTGTGGCGCTTGTCTACCCTCCGGTCTTCGTCCTTTACCCTATGAACAAGAAAAAATCAGGCGCAGCTTGCATTACGTCGCGCAAGGCAATCATATTTAACACAATTTTTAAACTAATGTGTGGCAACACTCTGGAAAATTTTGGAAATTCTAAGTGTTATAAACGCGAAGAAAAAAGATTGAAACTAGAGCATTATTGAGCAAATTTCCGCGTTTGCAATTTTTTTTCATAAATTATGTGCACCAAAATTCCAAGATTAGACCATTTTATAAATGCACGTTGCTCATAGTATGCTAAGAAATATTTTGACGCTCACAGCTACAATGGTAATTCTGCAGGATCTCGTCAAAATCCCATTTTCGCGCAAATCGCAAAAAGCGGCTTTGCTGAGTGGAGACTTTCGAATTTTTTCGACTAAGGCAATTTTTTTTTCACAATGCTAGGAATGGTTTCGTGGCCCTGTGGACTGGAACAACACAATATATTTTTTTCTCAGTGAAATTAACAGGGATCCACGGACATACACCGACGCTCTTATCTGAACACACCCTATATGGTACGAGTTAGCGGGAACATATTGTATATAAAAGACTCGTCTCTTCTGCGATCTCCCACACATAAGTATTTGACTGGTAGGCAGCGAAGAACATACGTCACAATCTGAGCATTTTCAACACCTCCTCACTGCGTGCAAATCGACGTTTATCTCACGTGAAAGGCGATGGTATGGGGCCTGTCTTTTCCGTCGGTATATTCTTTGTCCTTTCGTATAGCAGCATACAAAATATGCTGAAGGAATAGCAAAATAACAAGTTAAGCAACTGTGGCCTCGGGCAACGTCGCTTTGCAGCCACCACATTCAACGGGCAGCGAAATGCATGCTGCCTACTTCGTAAATCCTCGGCCACGACAAATACTGATGTCGTGTAATGTAGACAGTTAACACCCACCTGCAGCAGCTTCTTTTTTACATTTGTCCGGCGGATAACGGTAGTGCATAATTTGCTTCATACCACTGACCACTAAACACCTGATGTCCTTCTCGTATCACCCGCCAAGGTGGTCTAGTGGTTTGGTGCTCGACTTCTCACCGGCCAATCAGGGGGTTGATTGCCGGCCGCGGCGGCCGCACTTCTGATGGAGACAAAAATGCTTGAGGCCCGTGTACTTAGATGTAGGTGCACGTTAAAGAACCTTAGGTGGTCGAAATTTCCGGAGCCCTCCATTACGGCGTCCCTCATAATCATATCGCAGTTTCGGGGCATTAAGCGCCAAAAATTATTATTATATATATTCTCGTATCACGTTCCTAAAAAGAAGTTACATATGCTATCACAATGACAGTACATTTGTAGACTATATACGACACATCAAAAACATGCACGTGCCTGTTCTTGATTACGCGTCCGAGTTAAGAAGAGCTCGAGCTTTGGCGCTGCAGTGAGCCCAGCAGCTAAATCACGCAAGCCAACTTGCTGATAGACTACAACAATGTCTGAATGCATGTCGAAATTCTCGAGCGAAAATTAGTTGCTCTTTCAACTGTTACTTTTTTTTTTCAAGGTTGAAGACCGGGCGTGTTGGTACAGCATAACTGAAGTTGGATTGCCGAGCATTTTGCCGAGCAGGACACACAGCAGTCAGCTGTGTGTCCTGCCTCCACCTCTGTGCTTCGTCGAAGTGCTGCGGTATCCAACTTCAGTCAAAGTTAGTTTCAAGAGCAAAGCTGTTTAAGCCGAGCGTTATTCCGTCCGTCGTGGAGCATATCCACGGAGTGAATGATGATGAGTGGGCGAAGCTGCGGAGGTTCATTGGTAAACCGTGAATCTTCCGTGAATTCTGCCCAGTACATCATCACCGACGTGAGATCGGGCACGTTTATACTAAAGGTTCGATGAGAGTTATGACGACTTGCAGCTCACTTTAATTTTACATGTACGCTGTGAATTTTCATTGTTTAGAAAACCATTGCTTTAGAAAACATCTGACGTCTTTCGTTAAGCAGCTGGCGTCTTTTCGTTTTGCTTTAGAAGCATCTGGCGTTCTTTCGTTTTGCTTTTAGAAAACATCTGGCGTCTTTCGTTGTTTATTTCATCAATCAACGGCGTTTTGAACAAAATTTTTTATTGTTTAATCACGCACAGGAGAAATCTCACCAGGCACTGAGGTAAACAATGGCTGCTAATGGGAATGAGAGACAGAAGTCGGCTTTTAGCTAACACTTACACTTCTACTTCTACTAACGTTTCCTACTGGAACATGCCAATGGCTGCTAATGGGGAATGAGAGACAGAAGAATTCGGCTTTTAGTTAAAGGGCCCCTCACCAGGTGACCTAACGAATTTTAGTTACACATGGCAAGTTGTTGCGAGCCCAATAAAGAGCATTATGCCGCAAGAATTTTTTCTAATCGGTCGGTTAGAAGCTGAGAAAAACAATAATTTGTAGCGGCGCGAAACCATGATGCGAGGAGGCGAGCTGCAAACCCTCGCCGCTCGCCCCGCGTAGCCTTCGCAAGCCAAATCCCTTCCCTGCCCTCTTCGGCACGCGAGCGGAAGGATCACATAATGCATACGCATGAACACGTCATACGCACAGAATGTCACGAGCGCATGACGCGCCCGAACCAGCCCGAGCCCCCGAGACGCGAGCGGTGTTGTGGCGGCGTTCTTTGCGCTTCATCTGTGCAAGTTATGCCGAAAGCGCCCTCGCCGATCACTTGGCTTTCAACCTATTACTGAGCACGAAAGCTGCAACATTTGTACGGACGCGAGACTAGCGGTGCGCCGCATGAACATCTAGTTAGACGCGGGAGGATAAATGAGCCTAATGAGTGCTCGAACGCAGTAGAAAATTAGTTTCGTTGTAAAGGGTGGCGTCTGCACGATGCGCAAAGCGCGAGAACACGAACGCGTGCAAAACGGAGGTAGATTAGTCTCGAATCTCGCTGCGATTCACAGTAAAAATTAAAAAAAGAAAACGCACACATTCCGTTTGTGTGTTTTATTATTGCTCTCAAATTTTATTCATCCATTCAAGCAACAAATTACAAAAACTACGCGTCGTGTCAAATAATTATCGCAGTGTCACGTGCTACTGTTGGCGACGTCAGAGTACACTTGTCTACGTAGAGGAGCGACGTCACAGCACTACCATCTACGTAGGGCCATTCTCTCATGCACGTCATCCCCTCATTCTCTGGGCGCGTGGACGCGAGAAGAAGGGCAAGCAGCGTTCAGCTTGAAATTTGACCCATTTACGCGGCGCGTAGCGTTGCAAATTTTTGCAGACGTAATGGTGAACGCCTAGTGCATGGATTGCGCTCGTCAGCTCAAAATTGTCAAACCTGGTGAGGGGCCCTTTAAGGCGCACGCTGCGAATTTTTTATTGTTCAACAACGCACAGGAAAAATCTCCCACCGGCACCACCTTGGAGGTCAAGATCTGGTACTAGCGTTACGACTGGTTACGCACTACGACTACGAGGGACGAACGGGTGCCGCTTTAAGGAGCTTCGCCCCTAAAACCTCGCGGGGTGATGACGTCACCTCGCATTGCCTAGCAACCCCTGGCGCATCTGTGCATAGCTTTGCGCTCCCTTCGCTATCTCGCTATTTACCCCTTGCGTGGCAACGCTGCCTACTTGGCTGAAAAAAGCTGGGCGTAGCTGGCACTAGTGGCGCAATGCTAAAGACGCAGCGGAGTTGATCGGCACCTAGCTGGTCGTGGCCCGAAGCTGAGTACTACTGGCTACCACCCGGCAACGCTGTAGTCGTCTCTGATGCGGGGGCACAAATCGAGGCGGAAGGCTAGAATTATAGAGTGGGACTTGGCGAGCCTGGGCGTTGCCTCGAACGACTCGGCAACACTTAGCAATGACTAGCAAAGCATGAATTACTAATATTATTTTTGACGAATTACTCAACAGTCTTTTTCGCAATTTAAGGGCGGTATCCAATGATTTCATGGTGCATAGAACCCTTGCCACATTTCAAGAAAGTTTGCAAGGGCGCTCAGGCATCTCATCTCAGATATAAGGGGAGCTGCAATAAAAAAAAAAGACAGGAAAAACGGGGGGAGAGGTGGTAAAACAAAGCGAGAGCCGCCAAAGGCACGACGAAGGACAGAGCGGACCATGAAATAAACTTGGAAAAGCGGCAGAAGGGCAGCGAATCTAGCTATTGCAAAGGGCTGCAGAAGATGGTGGCGGCTATTTCCAAACAACCGTCTCTGAATGGGAACCGCCAGGAGAGGCAATTACAAACGGGGAAAAACGGGCGGCGTACTTTTAAAAGTCCAGATGTCGACCATAAGTGATACTCAGAGGGGTGCCTCAAAAAGACGCACTTAATAGGTGAAGTCATTGGCAGACATATGCATCAAGTGTCATCGTAGGTGGCCCGCCCAGTGGGAATGGCCTCAAAAGTTGGGCGGCTTGTCAACTAAGAAAAAAAAAGAAAAAAAGGAAGGGGGACGGGGGAACAATCGGAATAAGACGCGGAGTGACAATGCGGGGCAGGTGCGGTCTTAAAAGCGCGGAAAGGGCAAAGGAAACCGTGGTTCCAAGGTTCTAGAAAACGAAAACTACTTAAGAGTAGTATATATTTACATAATATATACATACACGTATACACATATATACATGTAAGATTGAAAAAGTTTTTGAAGAAAGAACATTGATAGGGTGTTTTATGTAGGCTAGTAGGGATTTTATATTGCGAATAGAATATTGGTGAAGGTTATTTGAAGGCTGAGCGTACTCGTAATATTATAGAAATTATGGTATGGCTTTTAGTGATTGCAAATGACCACGTGTTATATTTATTTCTCATGGGCGTAGGGAGTGAAATTTGTGTATCAAGTACGATTCCATGTATTTCCTCTCACGTGGTGACCGGATAATTAATTGTTTTTAGAATGTAAAGTTTGGCTTGATCGAAATTGTGGTCTTGTTGATTGAAGTGGCTGGCTACTGCTTTTGGTAAACTGTGCTTTGTGTCTGCGCGGTGGCCGTTCAGTCTTACATGAATTGGTTGTTCAGTTTCACGTATGTATTGTATTTTACAGGTGGTGCATTCAATGCAGTAGATCAGGTTGTTTGAGGTACACGTGAAGTTCGATGTTACCTTGTGAATGTAATCCGATGCTGTGCTTTTACGTTGGTGGCCGGCTGTATATGTTTGCATGTAGAGCATCTGGAGCGTCCACAGGGGCCAGATGCTGGTGTAGTTCTTGTTCTGAGTTTTGCATGAACGAGCATGCATGTCTTTAAAATTGGCATTGCGTCTTAGGCGACCTTAGGAGGTTAGGGGAAGGTTTTTTTAAGTTTTTGGTTGGTTGTTACAATTAGATAGTATTTTGTGACGATGTTTATTTTCGCAAGTGCGTTTGAAAATTTTGTAGTGACAAGAGGCGTTGCTGCTGCTGTGGTTTTAGGGTGTGGTCTGAGTGTCTCAGTGCGGTCTAGTTTCAGCGCGTTCGTGTAAGCCTTATGAAGGAACGCGTTGGGATGGCTTCTGTTTGCTAGTGTTCCTTTTAGGGTGGTAGGTCTGTTTACGTTATCTTCGTTTTCTACGCATATGCGACGTAACCTTGTTGCCTGGCTCTTGTAAATGCCCTGTTTACAATGTTTCTGGTGGTGGAGCACGAGCTCCGACCGAAGGGCGAGCGTGCGTGACGGAGGAACAAATCGATATTAGAGGCCAGTGGCTTGTGATACCGACAGACTCCGCATTCGCTGTCTTTCGTACTATTTCGCTCTGTCGGTTACGCCGACGACGCCAACAGCGACGCCGATCAACGCAGGAACGGGCGCCTAAGGGCTGCGCTCTAAAAGCACAGCGCGTTGCGTAGAATGACGTGGACTGGAATCGGCGTACACGGTTCTAGAAGTCGGTTTCTCGATAATTTGAACACCTCTAATTCTCTCCATATTCTTCATTAAACTTGTATAATAATGTGCTTGCACTATTTCGCTTTCGCAATTTGTTTAGCAGCGCTAGATTTCACAAATGAACAACGAGCACATAACCTCAGCTGCGCGGCCGTCGCGGAGCAAGCGTAAATATGGCGGACGGCACCGGAGTGGAGGCAGGGTGGTGATGTGGCTGGCATCATCGCTACGCCGCGACGTCAATACTCCGCCCATTCGCAAGACTCTCCCCATACACGGCTCTGTACGCTACCATACTGCAGCGCTCTGAAACGTGTTTCGAGCGAAAGAACCAGCTAGCGGAACATCAGCCTATCGCTTCACAGGGACACGATGGCTTTTTCTTGCCGTGTGCAGCCATCACAAATGTTTACGCACTGTGGAGCCGACGCCTAGAGCAGCGGCCGCTCATTTCGCCGCACCGTTGGTTTTGTTAGAAGCACGTTTGAGAGCGCTGCAGTAGGGTAGCGCATGAGTGCAGTCACGTGGTTTTACGTCATACTTCGCGGGGTTTCTTTAAAAGCCGGGAAATATTTACCACTCCGCATGTACGTAGCGAAAAAAAATGAATCAGTCGTTTTGGAATGCCCTCAAGATCGTAAAGAAATGCACTTGGCCCTAAAGTGAATATCGGAAAGGTTGCATAATTGATCTTAGTGAATTAACGAATTAAGCTCAATGTAAGAATACCACAACGAGAGCCACATGACGGTAAACGATGACCTTGGTTTTATTCGGTTGAGGTTAACCACTTCTTCGTAAAAATTTGGTTCATGTTACGTGAAACACTGTATAAACACGATACACCTAGGCGGCACCCCTAAAAGCTATGACAGTTGAGCATGATTTATTGTTAACTTAGATGCTAAGGTAAGACAATAGAAAACTCAGTGCCTATGGAAAGTAACATAAAACGGTTCGTCACGACGCTCATGAGAAAAAACGGAGAACTTGGTATTATAGTTCTCGAATCCCCTTTCAGACATCTTTAAGATGTATTCTTATAATTTTAATATTATAATGTTAATTCTATTTCACAATTTTACTAAGTCGTAAGCAGAATTTTTGTTAGTGTATACTTTAAGCACGCTAAGGTTATTTTACGTCCTTTGACGCAGACAGGTAAAAAATAAGAATAAAGCAGAGGACGTATTTTAGCAGCAGGGTACAAAGACATATTACAGTACACCGACGGACAAAAACTATACAGATGCCTAAGTAATGTATGAGATGCAAACGGAGGACACCGAACAGAGCACTTGAGCTAACAGACAAATTATCATTGAAAGATCTTCTTGTCATTTATCTGGAAGAACAAAGATAGAGTACGCCGAAATGTCTTCTGTTACGTAAATGCTTGTTCTATTCCATCGAACATCGGCAATATTTGTGCCACGGTTGTCAGAATCTCATGTGCATATAAATCAATATTATCCTATGTAAGTCAAGCTTACACCCACGAGATCTTACAAATCATTGATGAATGAAAACCGCGACATGCAAAGCAACTGCATTCTTGCCATCTCGAGACTTTGCAACGAAGCACCACGCTAGACAAACTTTGATAACGACACTATAACGTCATCAGAATTTAGTGAAAGACGCCGCATGCATCGGAGTACGCTGTACGGTACCGTGTACGGTACGAACAAGTGTCGCGGCACTGACACAACCAAAGAGAAAGAAAACATCGAGAAAAGAAAAGGTAGGCTGCGCGTAGGCGTTCGGACGCTTGTTTTTGTCAAGATGGCTCGAGCGCCATCATGTTACTCTGGTCCCCCAACAGGGACGCGTAAACCACATCACCTGTGCTCGCTGGAGCACTCTGGCGGAAAGATAAAAGAGCGTCACTGTCGTTAGTTTCATTCAGGTGGCTTATTGGCAGCAGCAGCAGCTTCAGAAGCGGAGTTCAGCCGACGTTTCTTGTTTCGCACGATGGTGTTTCTATACAAGTATCTTGTATCATAAGATACACAATACATTATTGAATGCATCGGAAATACAGATACAGGCACGCGTTTAGCGAGACATATCGCGACACAGATACAAGATACCGAAAGGGTATCTAAGATAGTATCTAAGATACATGTGTCTTCGATACTGCCCAAACCTGGCATCCACAGTGAACCACACATGCTTCAATCTTACTTACCTATTCAGGTCTGGAGTCATTCTTTCTGTCTGTTATTATTGGTCATGCCTGGGCTTTCTCTACATGAACAAATAGGGTCAATTTTACGGTGTTTTTTTTTGTGCAACCACATAATGGTTTCAATCGGCAATCTTCAGCTGGAGCAAACTACGTGTATATTCATATTACCGTATATTGTGGCACATAAAAGAAAAAACCACCATAGTAGCACCAAATGTTGACACAACGTTGTCGTCCCATTGTGAAAGTTGCTTCAACGTTGTAGCAACATTGCGTGCTGCTAGGATATCGTTGACGTTGAGTTTCGACTACCAGATAAAGCAGTGGTATAATTACAGCAGTCAAGAAACGTGCAGTTGAGACAGTAGGAAATAGTTGTACTTGCTTCAGAACACACATTCTCCTGCGATTTAATTTGAATTTTACTTGCAACCATCGCTGATACATGACATTACAGAGCATTTTGTGCGTTTAACCACAGGCAGGGAACACTAATGTGTGAATAGGATTCTACGGCATGCACCCAGCGTTTAGATTATGCCTAACTAGGCAAGTTGTAGTAGGCATATTTTTGACATTTTCGATTTATTTTGCTTCCGGTCATATAGCATATAGCAACATGAGGGCGACGAATCTTGCGGCATAAATTCGTAGCTTGAACAATTGGTCTCGCTTGTGGATAAAAATAATGTTTTCGTAATCTCTCCGCTGTGGAGAGATTTTTTAAGTCATTGTTGATTGCCATAGAGTTGACAAGAAAATACATGGGACAGCATGTAAATAAAGAAGCAACACTCATTAAATTAGGTTTACTTAGCCCACATTCTTTTGGCTAGAAAGATGAATTCTTAATACAGCTGTGGTGAACTTCAACTGCCACATAAGTGAGCTTAGCTAACCACAATGGCCAGTAGAGGCAGCGAAAAACATCTGCAAACAACTGGTTATTCACGGCAACAAAAAATTCCCAAAATTCTGGCAGTTTAAGCACGTGTACTTTTTAAACTGCGGTAGTTTCTGTTGCTCGCATCTCAAGAACAAACAACGTGAAGTACTTCAGTAAATTCGTCTGAGCAGATGTCGATGCTACGTAGCCGTTAAAGTTAAGCGGTTTAAAAGACGCATTTATATAGATATGTGCTGCGTTCGAAAGTGCCTCGCTAGA
Organism: Rhipicephalus sanguineus; assembly: GCF_013339695.2. NCBI lineage: Eukaryota > Metazoa > Arthropoda > Arachnida > Ixodida > Ixodidae > Rhipicephalus > Rhipicephalus sanguineus. The sequence goes on along the minus strand of NC_051176.1, from coordinate 69,007,269 downwards.
CAGGAGGTAGGCAAGCAATGTGACAATTGCAGCAATATACTGCCCTGCGCTTCAGTCACTCACTTAGCATTTTCATCGCGAGGATTGGAGAGCCTCTCGCCTTCTCACTATTTCAGGCAGCGCACTCATTTATGCACACTCGACACATTACAGCGTCTCTTGTTTCTACCTAAACGGACACACCGTCCTGGTGTGCAGTTTATACAAATGATGGACAAGATGTTGCGGCAGTGCAGGAGCGAATCTGTCCCGATCATCAGAAAGGGTAGGTGCCCGTCGTGATGTGGAGAAAGAACCGAGTGGTAAACAGCACCGTGCTGTTGGCCTCATCTCGTGAAACGGCATGCAGCGTGACCCGATAGCTTTTTCGAGCCTGCAGGTCACGAGTTGCGAACACCAGGCCAACTCCACTGTCGCCGTCACGCACATTGAACGGCTGCGCGTCCCCGCTGAGGGATGAGAAGTCTGTGTGGCGCAGTGCGGCCCCATCATGATCCCTGGCCACCAGTCGGGCAACTGGGGCACCGGCAAGGACGTCGCGTGGCAGTGCCACTGATGCGTAAGTCACCACGTCCGTCCGGTCACTGCCACAGTCCTCTCGATGGGAACAGCGTAGTCTACAGGAGCTGTAAAATGTGCCATACGGGCGATTCAATCATTGAGGTTCATTATGAGGGGAAGGAAATGACCCGCAATCGGCCAACAGCTTATGTCAACAGAACGACCAGTAAGGACCAGACACGAGCTAGAGTATATACACTCAGACGTAAGTGGCACGTCCTACAGGCTATGCAGATGAATTATGGAAGCTACGTTGTATGCATAATTTCGTTCATGAAACTATCGATGCTGGTGCAGCAAGGTGGCAAAAGAAATTTTCTGGTCTGGTGCTACTGCGTAGCCTCCGTGCATTCTTAACACGCTTCTGCCCTGCACTGCCCAAAATGTTCTGACGATATTGTATACTATTGTGTCGAGGCACGCCTGTTCGAGTTCATGCCGCTTCGCTTAAGTATTTCATTCCATTTCAGTTTATTTAGCACCTCCTTTCAACAAGAGTGTTAAAGTAGAATGATTCAATACTTTCATACACTGGTAATGGCCAACACACAAAAAATATAAAAAGTGAAAAAGATGCAAGGACAGCAAACACGTCAAGCAGATAAAGTTTCGGCTATATGAACTGGCAGCTACGAAGACATTGAAAAAGACATATTGACCAGCAAGGAAGGTAAGAATAAACACGCCCATTGTCAAAATGAGCTTGAAAGTGCGACCAGCATCTCATAGGTAGTTCTCTGAAGCACACCAGCGTAATAGCTGTGGTAACGCGAACTGAATGTCGATAGAAACCAAATGCTAAAGTTAATAATTAAGTATACTGCTGCCATCGATGACTTCTTGATGCATGCTTACTAGGTGTTTTCGAAGTTCCACCAAAATTTTTATTATATTGCTCATACTTGTGCCTTACCGAAGGAGTGTAAAGGGAAACTAAAATGTAAGTAAAAAAGTGGCACCAGGCATAAAGCACAATAATTGCACTTCTATATAATGCAGTCATACATCAATATAACGAAGTCATAACTACAGCGCAAAGCATTGTTCAGAGAATTTCCTTCATTCATGGTTTCTATTGAATAGTGAATATCACACGTAAGTGCATAGAAGGGTCCTGCTGTAGAAAACATCATTAGTAAGCATACCGAAGCATGACAGCCATATAAAAGTGCACATTAATGCACAATGGAAGAATGTAAGAGGCAGATCAACTGTGCAGAGCCACTGTGAAGAGGGTGCCACAAAAGCCTGCTGTAGTTTCTGGCGCTTGTCGATAGCTGACACTAGTAAGTCAGGCCAACAAGGATGCAAAATTTTTTTGCGACCACCCGATGCAAAGGGAAAGGCACAGTTTCATCATCATCATCATCATCATCAGCCTTTTACAATGTGCTAATAGGAAAATGAACGCAATTAATTCATGAACACGCTATCCTCCAGTGACATGCTAGGCATCAAGCCTCATAATGGGCAAAAGGCATATTTCATTGTCGCAAATAGGGTGTAGGAAAAAGCTCAGGGCAAGTTGGAAGCCTGAAGGGATTAAAAATTCCTAACGGGTTTTGCTGGAACCAGCGTTTTGACAAGCTGTCTTTTGCAAGGCAGCATGCCTACCTTAGCACGTGTGCTTCATACACTCTCACCCAACCAAAACAGAAGAGAAGGAGATGGCAAGTGCGGGGATGGGGGAGAAATAAGGAAAAGATGGGAGTGGGGGACGGCTATGTTCCGATAAGCTGGCGTTGTGAATTGGGTGAATAAAATAGAGGGGACTCTTGAATCCATCCGATATGGTAGATACACAACGAAAACCAGCGAGACTTAAGCATTTCTCCTAAGAATTTCTAACCATTCTGATCACCACAAAATTATCATTTTAGTTGGCGCTTACTTTCGACAAGCATGATTCAGAGAAATACCCCCTCCACGTTGTACCCTTTCGACGCCAACACCCACCACCCCTCTCGAATTCTCTGCTTTGTTTACTGATGTGCTTCCACTTTCATTTTACTAACCCAATTGGGCATTTCAGCTTATACCAATATCCTCCCTGTCTATTCCTTTTTTCTCCCTCAGCGCGGTTTCACAGTTGCCCTCACCTCTCCTTCTCCTTTAGTTGGAGGAGAGGGTAACGAAGCATACACCTACACGTGCTACACTCTTAATGAGGTCCCGCTTAAAGTGCTAGATATAGCCACGAAACTGGACATTTTTAGTCTAGTTTTCTGGATATGGCCAGCATTTAACCAAGACCCGATTAGGAGTGTACGGTAGGCAGCTCTTGCCTTGAAGACAACGTAAGACCACTTTTCCAAATGTTGGCTCCAGCGATAGCCCGTGCCCAAGTATCTTTTCATCTCAAAAAGGGAATATGCCTTTTGAGGAGTTCTTACAGTTGTCGACTGAAAAGACGATGATCATCTGAAAACAAGGAGGCGTGTAGTATGCACTGTAGAAAGGATCACACTATTGTGTCGACACGTTCATTTTGTTAAAGATATTTCGAGCTTAAACGTGCAACTAAGGGTGGACAGCACAGTATAGTATCATGATCTGGCATACTGGGCAACTTAGCAAAAACATTTCACACAAATTTTCATGACGGCCCTACAACTATGCACCTCTCCGGAACCCCAAAGTGATCTACTGAGCAAACACTTCCTGCACTAGTGAAAAAAAAAACTTAAAAAACACCGCACCTTTTCTAGTTTGCTGTGATGAAAATAGAGGCAGCGAATAGTCTGTCATTTCGCATCGTCAGAAGCTGCTCCTGATGGTTTCATTTCCATTATTTATTGTTTTCAAGATGCTACATGTGAAGGGAAGCTACGCCTGAAGGTAGATATATGAACGGCCGCAGTTTAGAGGCCGATATACGTGAAAAAAAAAAAAAACTGACATTCCGCCGTTATCACCATACACTGACAAAATTCATGGATTTAGTGTCTTGCTGGGTTGATTCACTGTATTAAGCAAACTCATTTAGTCTTGCATTTTAGAGTTTATCTGCTGTGCAGACGCTCGGTAAATTTGTGTAGACAGCGAGTGGATGCCCTGCAGCATGCGCCCTTTTCAACATAACCAAGATATTAACGCAGGCTAATATGATAAGCTAGTGACACTCAGGGGCTGCCTTAGAACCAAAAAATAAACACATGGGAATGACTCATGCAATAGAGAATGGGTGTCTTGTGGTTTGTAAGTTTTTGAATACACGGGACAGGCATTACAGACCCGCGTCATTTTCAAAACGCTCCACGTGACTTTACTTCTACTCTTTTAAAGTAGTGATGCTACAATAACTTTATTGAATACACAAACACTGCAAAGACAACATAGTATTTCGCTGTTACAATCGTTGCGAACAAAAAACTTTGACAAACTGCTTGTGTCTTAAAGGGGTGGTGACATCAAATTTGTAGCTCACGCGTTTTTGTTGCAAATGTTTCTTACTGCTCCAGGAAGCATGATACAAGCTCCAAGATTCGTGTATTCTCGCTAAATAATTTCATATCGCCTTATTTATATGAACGACTTTCGGTTTTGGTTTCTTGGCGCCGAGTTGGACACTGACGTCACTGCGCATAGGAAACTTGAACACTTGTGCCCAAAAAGCTGTGATGCACGCAGTGCTACCTCGTCTGCCTTCGCACTCACTTGAGCGACTGTCCGGATACTTTCAACACTTGCTAAAATTCTGTAATAGCAAATATTAGCGTGTAAGATATTCCGGTATATGCAGACTTGTTTGCGGAGTACCGGGTTACCGGACGTTGGTATCGACATCTTATGCGCTTCGTGCAACCACAATTATAGGTGCATTTGTTTTCGCTCAGTGACCGTGCCGAACAAATACTTAAAAAGGCAACACATTCAGAAATACGCCGCTGCAGGAAATTTACACCAGTTGAGAAACAGAATACATTAGGTAATGCAACAACAATTGTGTGCTTACCAGGTTCACCTTAGCACCGCCAGGTGGCCCCACCCACAGACTAAAATTCTCTAGTTTTGCATTCGCAGGTTGGCGTGACGATGCGAAGCACTTCGCAAAATGGAAGCAACTCTCGCTACTTTGGCAACACGCTGAGAAAAATTGAGAGTAGGTTCGCAGTCGAAACTCTCTTGGCTTGCCCGGTGCGACGGAGAGTTGGTCGCTGCTCATCGCACGTCACTCTAACGTGGTCTGATGTGACCAAAACTTTCGTTACGCTTCCTACGCAGTGACGTCGGTGTCAGTCACGCTAGCGATGGGCCTTCATCGCTAGAATGAGCATCTGTAACACTAGGGGAACGAATTAAAATATATTCTAAACGTCTGCTACGTCCAACACATCGTGCTCAGTGCCCTTGCCTGCGGAGGAAGCCTACATAAGGCTTTTTATAGCCTCAAAATTTGGTGTCTCCACACTTTTAACGTGTTTTAGCAACACTCAATTACAAGAGTGAAGCACAACTCCGGTCCGCTTGTGTGCCAGACTCATTAGTGTGCGAGTGCATGAAACCAATGAACAAACACATGAAGCATCATTGGCATTTAATATGTGAGCCTCTGTTTTGCTTCTTTTGTCAGTCTCGACTGGTGTCCCAAAATCATCTGTATTAAGCCACACCAACTTGCTCAAAAGTACGTTTAATTACCACTTAGGAGACTTGCCTAGATACTTGATTACTGGAAATTAGGCAGTGCACCTCCATTTCACAGTCCCGATTATTAGGCTATAATCTAATAAACTGCAGACTACCGCATGAAACACTGACAGCCTATAAAGTTTTCATTTACGTTAAAGGGTGCATGTCATTCATGGCACTATCTTAGTCAGCCAGAGCAGTCCTCAAGCGACATTAAACAAATCAAGCAAATCAGTTGTACGGAATACCGCAAGGTGAAAGAAGGGTTATGAAAAGCATAATTGGCATGCACTCATTCGGATCGACACTGCTCCGCTCTTCAAAGGCCCGTAAGTAGGTATAAAACTTTGAAAAATCTTTGTTCAAGTAAAGGCTTCACCTGGATGTCTGCAAGTCGGCATTTGATTATTAAAAGCTGCCTGCAAGCTGCTATCCTACAAGCGCTGCTGAATTCCCAAAAGGTGACGCTGCCACGCGGTAATTAATGCCCAGACGCCCTACATATATGCACATGCATACACGTATCGAAGTAGTGAATCTGCGGGAAAAAAATGATGAGCAGGTTATTTTTCTTTCATAAAGTACCCGGTGCTGCCAAAATCGTTACTGACGTGTAGACAAGCCTCACGTGTCAGACGGCAATGAAGATGCTCACATCTCTAGTGCATCACGCTCGTATCCAGCCGGGCAAGGTACGTGCACGCACTCGTATGCTCCTCTCGTGTTGAAGCAGGCGTGGTCATGGCCGCAGTCCAGCTCCAATTCCCGACACTCATCCACGTCTGCGAAGAGGCGGAGGAAAAATAGTGTTGGATGCATAAACAAAGCGCTGTAAACTGCCACCTTCATGGGGAAAAGGCTGTATTACACGGAGTATCATTGGCTATTCTTCCAAAATTCAATCACTGCTCATTATTAACGGGGCCCCGCAACACTTTTTGAGCGTGGTCAGAAAACACTGCCGATCGGTTGTTGAGGCTTCTGAGAGCCTGTGAGCCAACATAGCGCAGCACGCGGCCTGGAATTTAGAATTATTTCTCACAGTCAGCAAGAATTCGCTCGCTCTCTCACGACAAATGATGCCCTAAAACTAAATGACCGCGCCATGAGCCCAAAGTCTGCGGCCATTGTCTGATTTGAGCATCGTGAGCTGCACAGTTACCGCGGCCGCCATTGGAAGGCTCGACGTGCCAGCGCGCTCGCTCGCAATTCTACTTCAAATAAGCCGCGCCTTCGAAGAAAAAAAAAAGATGGCTGATCCCTCCGTCATACTGATCGGTATAACACGAAAGTAAAACGTGTCGTTTCAGAAGTAGTTGATTGTTTATACTGAACTGGTATATGAGAGTTTGCACAATGTCTACTGTTGTTTGGCAGATATAGCACCGCTTGATGTGGACACACTCGCGCTGACGCCTAGTAGCACATCTCCGTACCGACGACTAACGCCCATCATCATGATTTAACCCTTGCGGTAGCTGAAGTGGTCAAGATATACCTGGACACCGCATATGGTGAATTCCGCGCAAAGATGGCATCGACAAGCGCATAATAAACACTGATACTCAATATGCACTCCTACAATGCGTCGTGAAACGCGAAGAGAAACGCAACGCGCGCCGTGTCTTCCCTCTAGGCTGGCCGCTAATTCTCACAGGGCGAGCGGGAAACGCGGTGAGACAGCCAGGTGAGCGTCGGAGAGTTCTTTTTCTATATGTATGAATGCTATGAGAGAGGCTTGGCCTGAATCCGCCACCTCGCGGTATTAAAGGGTTCACGAAATTACACTTGTATTAGAAACTCGCCGAATGGGATGGTCGTAGCAACGGCGCGTTTTTTTTTTTTTTTTTGTTATTTCGGGCCTGGTGGCACGCATGTCACCGCCCCGTTATCAAGGGGACGCTCATAGCCTCCATCTATCCATCCAACCAAGAATACTGAGAGGAAAGTGTGAAAGATAAAAGACGCGTTCTTGTAGCCTCTGTAATGTGTTTGGCGGTAGCTCAGTGGGCTGAACTCCCGCCAGCCATCGTCGCGGACCGAGAGGTCATGGGTTCGACTCCTGTCAACGAATCCTTTTCTTATAGTTATTTTTTCTTTGCCATCTGATGGCGTTCATTTTGCTGACGTACTTCCGTGACAGAAATACGTCATGAGAGTTTTGGTAGACCCCGGCATAAAACACTTTCGTGTTAAAAAAGAAAAAAAAATAGTGCTCAGGGTTATGACGTCGCGTGACGTAACTTCTTTCCCCCGTGCCATCTCTCCCTGCTTAGCTTGCAGTGCGCTCGTCGGGACGAGAGAAGAGAGAAAACAATCACAGCGTGCGACAAATCTCTGCAACTCCGCTCATCCTTGATGGATTCTAAAAATGTTTGTGGAAGTAGATTCGTGAGGCGATAAACTTGGAAAGATAATTACTTGGAAAAGTGTTGCAGAGCCTCTTTAAGCTCACCTTTCACAGCACAATCGAGCCTTCACCTGTGTCAAATGTATTAAAGGGCACATTTTGCCTATATTATTATTATAAATAATAATAATAATAATAATAATAATAATAATATTTTATAATATTAATACATTAATAATAATAATTGTAGTTATTGTTGATTCACTGATATATTCATTGCATCCGGGAGTAACTGCAAGGTCTTCGTGCAGGCACACGCAAAAATTTACTATTGAACGATAAAAATGACAGTCTGCAGGAGAAAATACGAAAAAAGGGAAAATCTATAAGAAAAGTCAGGACAACAGGGCAACACACATTTACACAACAAAAGATATATAGAAGGAGAATGGTAAGTACCATTCATAAACAATTAAGCACGAGGTAAGCACACAGACAGTGAAGGAGAAAATTACTTGTACATTGTGCGACACTATGTTAAAGCAGCGCAAATCCCGGAAGAAAACAGCCACCGCGAGCTATGTAAAACATACAAGTCAAGAAACTAAGCATTAGAAAGACTTTGTATCCTGTGGACGGTTGAGTGTAGGCAGAGACACGCAGATAAGTAAGAAGCTATATGGTAAATATGAATCCTTACCGACTAGCCCAATCGTCCATCCTGCTAAAGGTCTATGGTCGCTGGTTATATACACTGAAAATGACGAGCTATACGACAGATCAGTTCAGGGCAGGTCATTATATCCTGAACAAGCTTGAAAATAAATAGAGGATGAGCGCGATTTAGTCGGCATTGAGGTGATGGCAATGATAAATTCGGCGGATCCCACGCCTTGTGGGAATCGGTTTCATGAGAAGCAATCAGCGAGCAGTTGTCTATGCTGCATTTTAACACGAAATTGTTTTATGCCGGGTTCCATCGAGACCTCAGTGACGTATTTACGTCACGGAAATGACGTCGAAAAAATTTACACGAACAGATGGCAAAGAAAAAAGTCCATCAACGGGCAGCGAAACCGCGACCGCTCGGTCCGCAAAAACAGATGCCGGGTACGCTATCCACTACGCCACGGTCTCAGAATCTAGAGGCATTACAAACGGGCCTTTTATATCTACCACTCTCCCGGTAGGAGGGGTGGTGTTCTGGGAGCGGTAAAGTAATGTAATTCGTCGTTACTGTGGCCTCCGCGATTATGGTTCAACGCGTTACACGTCCGTCTCATTCGGCGCGTTTTCAATAGAAATTCAATTTTGTCAATGCCTTAACGTACCGCCAGGTGGCTATCTTAGCCCAAGCGTCGTAAAAGCGTCGGCTGCGCTCATAGCAACACGCTAATCCAAACCAAAACTGGCTAGGTGCATGTTTGGGCTAGTTGGTACTCCATTTGAACAGCTAAATAGCGCGAACTTCAGGGACGAAAGACAGGAGAATGCGAATGGTCTGCAAGGTCACGTGGCGACGCATTGCCGAAGCTGTGGGTGTACGCCGAAATTTGAAAAATGTGCAGTGCTGTTCGCTCATGATGACCAAAAAACGCGAGAGGTAGTAGAAGCAGCAGAGATGGCCAAGGATGTTAGGCATTGTATCAGCGTGCCTTCCATTGCTCTGTCAGCAAACGAACTATGTTTTTTGGGCATATTGCAAGATAGTGACATGTGATTTATTAACATTTATTTGTTCAATGTAACTGGTGTTGTGCCTTTAGAGAGATGAATCTTATCACTTAGGAGTGAATGTGGTTATGTGGATGTGAAGCTGCGCAGGCGTGGTGTTACCCTTCATATTCATGTGTTTTCTTTAATAAAATTCAGTTGGAAGTTAGCGCTTGTGTGTGTCGCATTCTCCTGTCTTTCGTCTCTGAAGTTCGCGCTATTTAGCTGTCCAAAAATAGCTCTGCGACGCGCGCCTGCCTCACATGGCTGTAACACCGCGTTCCCCGCTCACGCGCTCGCCCCGAGAAAAATCGCGGCCGGGCTACCGGGGTGGCACGACGCGCTTTGCGTTTCCCTCTAGTCCGGCCGTGGTGTTCAATCATATTTTACATGCCGCGGGATGGCGACCAAGTTCTGCGTCCAATATGCGACGCTCTTCTGGCTATCCGACTTCGTTCTCTGATTACGCTTTCACCGTTAAGTACTACAGCTACCACAAGGGTTTGTTTAATCATTTAACATGGACGTTAGTCATCAGGATTAACAATTAAAGTGGGTGCATCCATGTTAAACGGTGCTATCACTGCCAGACATCAATATACATTGTACAAACTCTCTTATATCAATGTACAGTAAACATTCAGTTACTTCTATAAGGGCACGCTTTACTTTCGTGTTATTCCGATTCCTATGACGGAGGGATCAACCATCTTTTTTAGCTCCAAGCCAAACGTTACGAGGTTGATCGACGTGTTTTTGTAAGCGTAGTAGTTTTGCGCACATTGTGGCCTTACCAGGCACGTTTCAGCATTGCACATAAAAAAAAACGGGACGGGCAATTAAATTGTCATCCTCCCTCAATATTTTGCCGCAAACCGCATTAAAATTGGATACATTGGAACGAAACTACAGCCGAATGAACTAGGTCAGTTCTAAAAGAATGACTGTGTACTATTCCTTTGTGGTTTATATGTATATGCCGCAGCCTATTTTTATATCATCGTGTGAAAACAGAGACGAACCTACAAAGGGCTAGTCATCTATAGAATATGGATACTTGAGTACCCCACGTGTCGTTTACAATGCTTACCGTGGCATGTGTGGCCGTCATCCCCCAGTTTGTAGCCGACCGGGCACATGCACTGGTAACTGCCTGGTGTGTTCATACACTTGTGTTGGCATTGATTATCATTTCTGCACTCGTCCTCATCTGGAAGACAACATATATTATCTACATTTAGGACTGCCAATATTACCAAAATGCGCCAGAGCTTTCCTAGAAGGCAGCGTACAATCGCAATGCAAAATAAATAGGGGTGTGCGAATAGTATAAATTTCGAATACGGGACGAATATTTTCCTTTTTCGAAGTCTATTCGATCTGCAAAATTAAAATCCGAATTTTCCAGAATATTCAACCTTGGCCGAATATACGGCCAAAGAAGTGAATAATCGAACAAATTCGAACATTTGAACAAGTAAAGACTTAAGAATACTACGGATTCCTATTTTTTAAGTAAAACATCACGAATACATATCCGCGAGGTTACGCTATACTTCGCAGTTGCTCCATATAACCGTTCAGTACTTATTCATGCTGCGTTCTTAGCAATTGGTTGTTTTATTGTAATGACGGCGAATAGAGATGACGCGCGCATTATCTTTATGCTTCGTTTTGGCGTGTCCGGCACGCTCACGGGACAGGGGCCTTTTTTTTTTCACTAAACTTTATACCAAACGTCTCATACACAGTATATGTTCTATTTTCGCATTGTATAAAGCGATACATTAAAATAACTATAAATAATGTCACCTAAACAATTTTTTTGAGGCTTGGAAAAACAAATGGCAATATGCGATCACCCCATTTAATAAGAAAGAGGGTTCTTGTTTTACTTTCATAGGTGTTCTTACACCATGTAAAGAGTGTGCACATTGTGAACATATGCCAAGTGGTTAATTTTTCTGCACTAAAATTTTTATTGAGCGCGTTACTAAAACCACCTTGAGCAATCTGAAATCTAATGACATGCCGTTTCATTAATTTGTTTCAAAAGAGCAATGAAAGCTCTTGTTACGTGTTATTCTCCAACATTTTAACGATGCACACGCCGCCGAGAAGACAAAGGGTTAGATAGAGCGGCGAAAATAAGAAATCTGCAGGCAAGAAAAGGAATGAGCTCGCGCGGTACAGGGCGGCTTGGAGATCATTGGAAATGGTATCCTTCCCGCAGTGAATATGAAATGGGCTGATGATGATGATGATGATTACATATTCGATATTTGATTCGATATTCGAAGACACTTTTTTTGCATTATTCGTATTCGATTGGCATCCGAAAATTTCAGTATTCACACACCCCTTAAAATAAAACATTGACACTTCTGCGTCCCTACGTGCACCTTCATCGCTTTATGGAAGAACAGCAACACTGACTGCAGGAAAACTGCCTGAATTCTCATTACGCGGGTCCGCAAAAAAAATGTCCCAATCAAATATCGAACAATGAAAGTGTTAAGAAAATAAATGTCTAACTCTAATACACAAACACCCCTATATTGAACTTAAGAAGCGTATGAAATTGAGCTTCTTGGTGTGCGATAATAGTAAAAAAACAGCGCAATAAATCCAGGGCGAGAAACACCAAATAAGACAAGCGCTGGCCCTGTTTGGTCTCTTGTCGTCGTTTTATTGCGCTGTTTTTTTTTACTATGACACCTATATTGACTGAATGAATCTGCAAATCCCGTTATCTTTTTTTTTTGCATAAAACGAGTGTGCCATCTTAATTCTCATTGTCTAGCGACTTCCTTCACAATGCAAACGCGGGGCGAAACCCAAGCCTTCATCGGTGACGTACTCGTCATCACCTCTCTCCTCCTTTATTATTACGACTACCACTACGCGCAAATGAGGATAATTTATTTAGGCGGTAAACTGGCCATCAACAGATCCCCCCCTAAGGCGCAGCCGGTGAGGTTTATGCCAGCATAGAGACCACGATATAGAATCTATCTTCATCTTCAACAGCTTCTGCTGTTTCTCAGCTTATGCTATGTTTTGTGAGATTTCAGGCATCGCAGGCGCATTGCAACGAGCCACAACAGAACTATTGATCGCCACATCTGCTGTGGGCGAAGGGTTAATCGGAACCGAAGCCTTATGTGACCACTGTCTAGAGTTTAACGAAATATTTGCGGTTAATTTTTGATCGCGGTGTGTGACAGTTTTGTTTTATAGGGATGTGTGATAGTTTGCACGTGCTGCGCCCTCTCTTTGTGCTCATTTCTGAAAATATATATGTTTGGGTGATGTGCGGAAAATAAACTACAGTAATATTTCGGTGATACGAACCCGGCTGATACGAATTAATTTCGGTCTGATAGGTATTCGTAAAATTCCCCAGCCGAAGTCCATTGTGCCCAATAGGCAAAAATTCGGATGTTCCAGACACTTTTCCGCGTCGCGACAGGGGATTCGAACTTGGGTACCGAAACCGTCGAGTGACGACTGACACCAGCGTGCTCGGGAAGCTCTGGAAGTAAGAGCCCAGCCAGCGCGCACACAGTCAAAACTGTGCTTATCATTTGCCACAATCGCTTTCGACGAAGCCGCGGTCGCTATCAACGCGATCATGTATGGCGACGATGAAACTCTAAAAGTAAACGCGCATCCGACGCTCACCGAGTGAAAGCGATGTTGCTTGCCGCAACCGCTGCGAACAAAACCGCGGTAGACTCGATCATAGATAGCAACGACGTAGATTTGAAGGCACATGCGGGGTCAGCGCACACGGATTGAAAACGGAACTACAGTTTGCCGCAACCACTGCGCACGAACCCACGGTCGCTATTGACGCGATCATCGATAGCAACTACTCAGCTCCGATGGTACGCGGCTAACGCAGCGGTAGATTGAAGTAAATAATGTTGTAAAAAGGCACGAAGTGCTTCGGCGTTCTTTTCGTTTGCTCATGACTATGGTGGAGCAGACTTAGGCACTTAGTTTTCAGTTGACCTCAAGCGAAGCTGAGACGCGCGCGTTCACGGCAGACAGTTGCGCCGTCCCGTATTGGTCCGCTCACGTGTGTCCCAGAAAGACGTACGCGAGTCCATTCGGTGGAAATAAATGTTTTGTGTGTATATCGTGGTTTGAAAACAAATTTCGCTGTTTTTTTATTAAAAAAGTCGGGTGATATGAATATTTTCGCTGCCCTTTTAGATTCGTATCACCAAGATTCTACAGTAGCTGATAGTCTGGCGCCATTTCCTGTCTTCTGTCGCTTTTCTTCCTCGTTCTCAGTTGCGGCACAAATATTTTTCGTTAAGCTATGCACCAACTCGCCCAACGTTACGCGCTGCCAAAGCATCGATAGTGTCAACACAGTTTTGAAGGCACGAACACAGCCTAAGCAGATCGAGTCAGAATGAAACTACTAAGTGTCGTATCCCGCAGTCGACGAATCCGCGGTTGTCGTCGACGCAATCGTGGATAGTACCCATGCAATTCACGCACGCCGAGCCAAAACGAAACTACAGCTTCCTGTAGCCGTTTCATATGAACCCTATAAGCCGCTAACAATGCGATCATGGATCGCGACTGTGCATTAACGAAGGTGTGCGACGAACACACTCTCACACGTGGCAGTAAACGAATGTAGGCATGGAGCGTTCTCACTTTCCCGTCATTACCATACTAGAGTGTACTAGAACAGGGGAGTGCTCGGAACGGCCGCAGCACCAATGTACAGAAAGTGAAGCCCAAACAGGGTCAATCCACCTGCAGCGCTGCGATCGGTAGTCTGCAATGTGTCGTCGTTTAAGAGTTGCGCGCGGCTCCGGCAAAATGGTGCAGGGGTAGAATGCCCGCTTCCCACTCAAAAGGCCCGGGTTCCAATCGCAGCTGTTGATAGTGGGTTTTTATTCTTAGTGTCACCTTTTATAGCTGTGTTGGTTTTTTACTTTCTTTCTTAAAACTAGCTTCTAATGCTACGTATTGCTACAAAAAGTAATGTAAAATGTGAAATATTGTTTCGGAGTATCGTCTTCGCGAAAATCTCGGAGGCCATACTTTACGTTTTTGTTCAATCCCGGGCGGTGGCGCTGCAAATAACTGCGCTCGCTCTCAAATTTCTTCTATATTACTTCACATTTCGCGTTACTTTTTGAGCCAACACGTTGCAACTTAAGCTAGTTTTAAGAAACAAAGGAAAACCAATACAGCTACAAAAGGTGACACTAAGAATAAAAACTCACCATCTGCAGCTGCGATTCGAACCCGGGCCTTTTGAGTGGGAAGCGGGCATTTTTCCCCTGCACCATTTCGGCGGAGCCGCGCGCATCTCTTAAACGACGACACATTGCAGACTACAGATCGCAGCGCTACAAGCGGATTGACCCTGTTTGGGCTTCACTTTTCAAAGCTCGTTCTGGGCACCACCCTGTTCTAGTACACTCTAACTATACGGATTGCGCTGATGACGATGATAATGCGAAGTGCACTGGCTCACTTAAATTGGGCGCTAGTGCCATTTTCGCTGTTTTGCGACACGTATTTGTGGCTCATCACATGCTGCGCGCTCCGAAGATCATGCGAATTAACAGGAGTGCAGCCAAATCATACCCGAATTAACGAGCGTTGCATTCAATAACGCGTTCAGGACCAGAGAACAAGTCCTAAATACCGAACATTAAATTAGGAGCTTTCGCTGTACCCATCGCGCAAAATAAGATGTAATTTCATTGGATCTTACAGGAACTATGATAACTAATTCTTTTCATACGCGAAGGTGGAGGCTGGTTATCAGTTTATTTAGTGGTTACACTTGTTCTTATATGGCGCTCAACCAGGGCATTCAAGGCACATTGTCAACTGGAATTCCTGCTTCATCGGCGTAGCTTGCCTGGGAATCTTCATGCCTTCACTTGTCCTGTGTCGTGTGCTATCACTCGTATTGAAAAGTAAGCTTGACGTGGGATTGTGTATAGACAGGGAGTGCACGCTTTCTTCTGCTATCGCCCACACTCGCCAGTGAATTTCTGTTAGACGCTTGACAATATACAGTTACTTATTGCTATGAAAGTAAGTACGGCGCACACAGTTGTATTTATTTTTCTACCACGAACGGCATATATAGCCGGTATGTCTACCTTTATGCACTGGGAAGCTGAAACTTTATTTCGTTTTTTATGTTATTTTTGTGTTTACAGAGTATATGATTAGCAAACTATTATGAAATGAAACAACATATTATCGCTTGAAAAAATGATACGGCCTTTTCACTGCAATGTCAGGACAAAAGCAGCGCTTAGTGCTTGTTCAACAAAGGGTGACAACGTAGGCGCATGACTCATGTGTAACCATACTTAGCTCTTCATACGTCTCGTTTCATAGAGTCACCTACAAGTTCATGAAAAGTGCACTCACCCACGCATGCACCATCCTTTGTAAAGTATCCTTCAGGACAGGTCCACTCCTTGATGAAGGCAGATATAGGGGCCGAGCGCAGTTCTTCGATGTCTCCAGCTGTCAAAGCACTGGTCCAAGGACGGTTCGTGGAGGCACGAGCAGGTGCTACATGAAGAGTTCAGCATGTACACGAGACATTCACAACGTAAAAAGAGGGGCGCCGCGTATAACAAGCACTGCTCCTTTCTTTCTCGTCTCTGTCAAACATACACACGTACACAAAGTGTCCCGCATATGTATAATCGGCAAATTATACAGCAATTTGCAACTATGCTTTTAGAGCCACACGAAGTGGTCGCAATGATTTCAGATGGTAGTCACGACGCGGCCTTCGTCCGAGAGGCATGCGCGTAGGCAAACATGTGCGTACAAGTGCGGGCCAGCAAAAGAGTGCGTGGGTGAAGAATGCATGACCATTTCCCCAACACGTGCGGACGACACCTTGCAAGGTATAAAAGAGTGGCAAATAGAGTCCCCAGGTTTTCTGTCATTGTCGACCGGATTCCGTTTTTGGTCTGGGCTAACCAGACGTGTGCACTGAACTTTCCTACTCTGGCCACATTCTGGGTCAGAACTGCTATTCCCCTCTTTGAATATTGTAAATAAACAGAACTTTCTTCGACCTCCTGAGAGCACTGGTGGGCCTGGATGTAGACGACAACGCTACCACACCCCACTCCCAAACAACGGTGTGTACGCACATAGAATCATACGTGCAAAGGCTTAATCTATGTCTAGCTTATCAAACATATAGATTGCGTGCACTGAAGTACGAAGAATGAGAAGTAAGCAGATATAACATTGCATACCACAAACGGTCACCCACTCGCTGTTGCCAGTCATTCGCTGGCTCTTTTGCAAAACAAGGTGCTCTATCAAGCTTCTTATTAGGAGAGAAACTAAAGCTTTATGAGGATTTAAGCGGCCAACAAAAGGAGATGCATTATGGGCAAGGTGCATTTTGTGCACACGGAGGGCCATCAACAAAGCCCCCGTTCATGTTAGAATGAGCACTAGTTGTGTTGAAACACGACCTTCAAACACAGCACAGCCTATACAGTTTGTTCCTTCCGCTGTGGTTGTACTTGTATGGCCCATGTGCATGTTCTTAAAGGATATGCTGAAAAGGTACTTTGCCTGAGATATGCACACACTATGAAAAAAAATATTATTGACGATAATTCACGCCACTCTGAAAACTTACTCTTATTAGTCATTGTTTTATGACCACTTACGGACGATAGAAATATTTTCCCATCTAATCGAACTATGTTTAAGTTTGCGCCGGAAAGTTTCGCATATTGCCGCTATCAAATGATTCAGACGCAAGTGTTTCAGGACAGCATGTTTGATGAGAGAGAGACGCTGAAAGAGTGATCTTGGTATCGATCGCCTCATCAATACCTGAATTTTACGAACTCTCAAATCTCGGAAAAAGAAGCAGTGTTGCCGCAAGAGAGGAGCAATGCATGCAATAGCGATAAATTGGAATGTTCTACGAAGTAAAGCTAGCAGCTAACTCTTTTGGATTCGATCTCGCATAACACTGCGAAACCCTGCGTTAAGCGAATAATAATATCTGGGGTCTAATGTCCTAAAATCACGATATGATTATGGGAGACGCCGTAGTGGAGGGCTCCGGGAATTTCGACCACCTAGGGTTCTTTAACGTGCACCTAAATCTAAGTACACGGGCCTCGAACATTTCCTCCTCCATAGACAATGCAGCCGCCGCGGCCGGGATTCGATCCCGCGACGTTCGGGTCAGCAGTCGAGTGCTATAACCACCAGACCACCGTGGCGGGGCGGGTTAAGTGAATACGGCCGCTCCAGGGTGGCAAGCGTTTTTCGCGCCATCTGTCATCTCAACGCGAAATAAGCGGTGAGAGCACAGCATGTACAATGGTGTACGAACCGCTTACTGACATCTGTCGAGATAGCACGCGTGACCGCGCCCTTACGATCAAAGTTCACAGTTGCCTTTCTAGAGACGCAGCGCCATCCCCACCTGCTCCCCTTCACTCTCCTTCGCCCTATAAAAGACGGGCAGGGAGTTAATGCATGAGGAGCCTTGCACGCGGGCTCATGTTATCACATTGTACAACGTTGTTGACCGGCTCATTTCATTTCTGCTTCATCCGAGTTCCTTTCCAGCTCTCGCGTGCTTTTACTTCCACGTAGAACATACGATGCGCGGGGCAGTGTTACTGCTTTCAACTTTACACAGAACATGACGGCGATGGTGACGGCAACAACCCACCGAGAGTGTCCATATAATTTCTGTTACAATTATCTTTCTGTAAGTACAGAACACTCTTTAAACAGCTGTCAATTTCTTCCTCTTGTACGTGTAAAAGCTACAATGTTTTTGCAGTATATTTTCTGCTCTCAATTTTGTCTATATTGTTGGGTCAGACCTGCGAGCTTGGCTACCCTTTAAGAGAGTGGTGAGCAGATCCCTGTCAGAGTGAAGGATTTCTGATAAAAAGATTAAGGCAGGCTCGCATTAGTGGAGACAAGCCTGAAGGAAGTGGGGATCTGGGCGGCCTTCTCTGTTTCTCTTTATTTTTATGTTTCTTTCTTCCCCCCTTTTTTTTCTCTTTTCTCTCCGTTTTTCAATGTCTTTCTGTCTCTGTTTGGATCTATTTCTTTCTTTCTCTCTTTCTATTTCTCGGTTCCTCTTTCATTTTATCTCTTTCTGTTTTACCTTCTATTTCTCGCTCTGTCTCTTTCTCTTTATGCTATGCTTTACTCTCTTCTCTAATCTTTTCCCTCCTCCTCATCCTCATTTCCCTTTCCCACCCCTAGCTATACTATACTATACAAAACTGCGCTATGCTCTGACAGCGTGCCTGGATAACCAAGTGGTAACAACTCTCGCCTTCGGATCGTGGGTACGCGGACTCGAATCCTGTCTCGCCAAGAATTTTTTTTGCCAAAAATTTCCCGCTGTCTCTTTTCTTCCTATCTGTTTCCTTTCTGTGTACTCATTTTCTCCCCCATCGGGATTTTTGCATTCCACGCCAGGAAAATCGGCACGCGTGCTCTTGGTGCGAAGCAGAGGAAGAAGAGGACGAAGAGAGCGCCTGCCGGTTCATGATGATGATAATTTCTGTTCGCAGTACCGGGCGTAACGAAAACCTTAAACAGCTCGGCTGTTAAAACAAGACTTCAGCTCTGTGACTGTAACAAAGAAAAAAAACGTCGTTGGCGCACTATCTCATTGCCCCTATATGTCTTAGCATTAGCAAGCGCCACACTCACTTATTTGCAAAGCAGTAGTTAATGACACCAGCGTTATTCAGTACTAAACGTCCACTGGCGCTACTCGTTTCGGCCGGAAACTCACAAGTTTAAAGTCATCACCGCATAATATTGATAATGATGCGTACAACATGGCTGAGTTGTACCCCAGTTCTGAAAGTAGCCTTTTGAAATGCATTCTGTCTCCTGCGGTGTAAGCAAAACTGCACTTCAATCTTTTCATCGTGGTTGAGTTGCCTAAGAGCACAGAACTCGGAGGTTTTGTCGAGATTAAACAATTTTCCCTCCTTGCCTTCCATTCGAGTGGAAAAAAATTCAGGAGCCCTTCCCCACTCAGAGAAATGGAGGCAAGCGAAGCTTGGCGCGCGCGTGCCTGACGTACTGCTTTTTCCTTTCTTTCTTTGTGGGTAGCGGCGTCCCTGGAATGCTCTTATCGAGCTGAATCGACATGGCGTCTTTCATGTGTCCAGCGTTCGTCAGCTTGCAGAACAGCCCAACGAAATGACCATCACGCGATCATGGAAATACAGAATAGGAATTCAATTTTCTCGCAGTCTGAATTTTCCTGAAATGTGCGATTCCGGATATCGACCTTACGTGTTGTCCAGCAGGTCGCTTTCAGTCCACCAACAAGAAATATTGCAATGAAGCTCCCATAGGAAATGTACGGCTTCCATCTTTTTTTTTTTTCATCGTCGGTAGAAAGCATTCGTGTGCTTCAGTTCAGTTCAATTTATGCATGTAAGGACGCATGGCTTAGTGTTCAAGACACTCGCTTTCGGTGCGTGCGGACCTGGGTTCAAACCCCAGCTCCGGAAAGGACATTTATTTTACTTTATTTAATTTCTATGGCGCGCGAGCTGTGGGTACGAGGTGGGTTTTTTGGAACACCATCGTCTCCAGCTACACAGGTCAGTCAATGCAAGCTTTACTTCAAAAACGGGACATGAGCCCGACTTATTAAGTTGTCGAGCGAGTGTGATTAGACATTGTACCTTGGCTGTGGGCTCACCTTGTGGACATGGTTTGTGCGGGCAACGGCGTGTCTCATGGTCAGTGCCCAGGCAACCACGTCCCCCAGCAGCCGGGCTCGGGTTGTCACACGTGCGGAACCGGCGACGGTGGCGACGCCTACCGCACGAGGCTGAACACTCGCCCCATGGGGACCACTCGGACCAGCCACCGTGCACTGCACAGACGCGTGAAGAAAATCTGATGCCTTCTGTTACTGTTCTGAAAAGTAGAGAACTGAGGGCTGTTATTTCTTCGCTCAATTTTCACTGAACAAACAGGATGAGAAACACATTCCATCAAGCACCCAATCCCCCATCTCAATTATATAAAGTGCTGAAGCGGTGTACGGCCACTCACGTTCAAGCTACGTATTGACGGTGTCACTGGGAGCAGCAAAGTTTATTCCCTTCAAACTGTGTACAATTATTAGATTATGCTAGTTCTGTAGCCCTCTGTGCAGTGTATTTCTGAGCCGATAAATATGAGAAAACAGTCGAATTAATGTCTATATTCGGTGACAATCTAGGAATAAATTTAGGCTCCGCCCACAGCCACTGGTGTCCCAGCCAGAGAAAATTTCCATAAATTCCCCATCCAGTTGCAATTGCTTACTTACGCGAGGTCAAACACGTTTCGCGTATTTCAAGTAGGTGGCTTTCCTGTACAGGCACATGTCGCTATTTTTGGGAAGAAAACTTGAACTGTCTGGGAAAATTCAGCAAGTACCACGACATCACTGCTCAACAAAACGTAATATTTTAACAAGGGACGACGAACATTCATTTGGTGCTTGCATTAACCACGAAAAAAGTCCTAATGGTAAAAACGGAAACCACGAAGCATGAGTAATAATATCTGGGGTATTACTTGCCAAAACCACGATATGATTATGAGGCACACCGTAGTGGAAGGTTCCGGAAATTTTGACCATCTGGTGTTCTTTAATGTGCAATTATATCGCACAGTTCACGTGCCTCTAGCATTTCGCCTCTGTCTAAATGCGACCCCCGCTACCGGAATCGAACTCGCAGCCTTCGGGTCAGCAGCCGAGCACCGTAACTACTACACCACCGCTGCGGACACCAGGCACAACTCCCTTGCACAGATGGATGAAAGGCACGCCGCAGTACTAGGGGCGGAGCTTGTATTTAGCCTTAAGTTGTAACCGACTATAGGGTTTTAAGGTTGTGTATTTTAGGTACTAGTGCGCATCTAATGAAATAGCAGATTGGTAAAAAGCCGCCCCAATACTGGTTGCGCCAAATGGAGGAAACATGAGAACTGAAGCGGACACAACATTCTCAATCAGGTCCTGGTTAAATGCTGCTATATCCAGGAGACCAGACGAAAAATATCCGGTATCCTGGTTATATCTAGCACTTTAGGCGGGACCTGATTAAGCATATATGTCCACATTTAACAGCGTTCAAAGTATTTTAAAATTAAATAGCCAGGAGGTATCTCACCACCCCGACTGGCCGCTCACATCACAACCGTTATCATCATCAGCGGAGACAACGGCCGCATCGAGGGATAGGCTAGTTGGACCGATGAAGCGCACCTTCGCTTGGCATTTTTCAAGGCTCTAAGGCTTACCTGGCATGCAGGTTATGAGATTTAAAATGAAAACATGTGAAAGCAAGCTATTGACAGTGAATCACAGCTATGGTGGCAACCACCCCATGTTGAGAGGCATGCTTAAAGCAAGCTATTGAGCACTAGTGCCTTGTATTGCAGACTCCATGAATGCAATAAGTTCACCACTTTCTGCTGTATAGTGCTGTAAACGTGTGTGCCGCACATTGTATGTAATTCGTAAGTTCTCGTCAGACTACAACAACCACATGATACGGCAGATAAATGAGCAAGATTATTTAATTCATATTAAAATGTGAAAGTGACAACCCTCGATTAAACACCGGTGGAGGATCTTAGACACTGTTTGCACCCTTCAAGGACAGCATCGTGTTGGGCGTGCTTGCAAATGCACGTATAGAGCTTTAAAGCACAGGCAGAGTGGCATAACAATCCATGTCGCTGCCGTTAAGGTCCAACCACCTCGGTTATGGAAAGACAGGAATTGGACACCATGCTGCTGCCGGTTAGTCGCCAGTTACCAAAATCTCCAGTGATGCTCCCTGGCCTCGCCCAACTGGCTTTCCTTGGGCGTGAACCGTTCTGGGGAAGAAGCCCACGCCTTATAATTCCTGTCGAACTCCCCGGGTGCATCCAAACCATTTAAGCAGGTCTTAGTGTCTTCCTCTACTGGCTGTCTACCTGCGCTACAATGCTTTCTAAGAACTTTTTACTCTTAACTCGGTATGGTATAATTTTAAGGGCATATGAGTAGCGACGGAAGATGCCGAATATCTCCGATTATCGTCAGTAACAATTCCGCACACATGCCGCATACTGAGTGTTATTACGAAGACTAGACATGATATTTAAAAATAGCTATTTTGAAATAAACGGGCAGTGCTGTTGAATACATGTGACAGCCACGTGGTGATGATAAAGAATAGTTTGTGCCTTATTAACGAATGTTTGTTGATAAGTTTAATGCTAATATTAAGGCACGGATCGCTACTAAGGGGAGCTGGATCCCTCATCGAGGGCGCGGGCGTGTAGCCGCCGCAAGTCGCCAGCCTTGCGCAGAAAGCGAGAGTGCTACCACTCGAATGCTGTTGGCGGGCTAGCGTTTCTTTTCATTTTGGTGAAACAATGGCTACCTGTTGTGCTGCATACTGCACAAGCTGACCAGGAAAGTCTTCAATGATGACGCCTCACGCGAAGAAGACCCGAAATCATATAAAGTTTTGCTCGTTTTACTAGAAAGCAGCAGTGAGGTACGATCCGTCGCTGGTGGGAACCACCTGCATGTTTATTAGCTCCCCGTACAAAATGAACTCGAAGCGAAGGCTGAGCGCCTTCCTTCGCTGTCACTGTATGTTGGCAGCGTGACTGGCTACACTGCAAGCTTTGTGTGTCTGATACTGCAGAGGCGGATACCCTGTGCGTCGTGCCACTGGTGTTGTACGGGCAAAGCCATCGGTGTCGCATAAAAACGGTGGATACGTTCACGCTTGCTCACGAGCGCAGGTGCGACGGGCATAGGCGTACCAACCGGGGGGGCAAGGGGGGCGCTAGCCCCCCCACTGAGAAATATTAGGGGGGCGGAGCCCCCCCACTTTCGACAGTAGTCATTGTGGGCTGCAGACTGGGAAACTAACAAGTCGGGTAATTTTACTTGAACGCAGCAATAACGTAAATATGTTATAAAATGTGTCCTCCGATTCACATGTGACGACTGTCCTCCGTGTGTCATGACCACGCGCTGTAGGCTCTCTGCGGTGGGGCTGCCTATTCCACGCTTTCGCATCTTGCGTTCGAGCATTGCAGAGGAGGCTATTGCTTAGCTG
Organism: Rhipicephalus sanguineus; assembly: GCF_013339695.2. Lineage (NCBI taxonomy): Eukaryota > Metazoa > Arthropoda > Arachnida > Ixodida > Ixodidae > Rhipicephalus > Rhipicephalus sanguineus. Next base: position 68,983,848 of record NC_051176.1, on the reverse strand, counting down.
GGGCTCTATAACATTACAGCAATCTGTCATGATTTTATTTTGTTCTGCCTGGCCTGAAATTATAGTAATCGATGACGCAAATATGGGCGGGAACCAGTAAAACGTTTTATAGCCCGATCAAACGCTCTCCTTTTTCAGGAAATTTTTTTTTCTTTGAAAATGAATAGCATCGCCACTGCTCCATATTCAAGGTGCTGTGACTTGATGAGTGTGCAGAAGTGTCGAGTATTTTAGTTGCGCCTAGCCAGGAGAGCTAAAAAAGATTCTCACTTTAGTCTCCGAATAGCCTACTTCACCTTGCTTATCATATGGTAGCGTGCAGCGGTCGCGGCGGCTTTTGTCAATGCTGTGGAGTCGAGCACATTGAGAAGCCCAGCTTTCAAGTTTGCCCCGTAACTTGATCTACCTCACCAGGGAGATGATCATCGTCCATGGTTTTCTGGACTAAGAAGGCTGCCCACCTGCAAAGGATTGTGTCTGTTCCTAATGTTTATTTCTCTCTACCTCTCTGTCAGCAACGATGAGTTCTCAGAAAGTGGTATACGCGCAAGAGCAGCTCAACATCGTTATACTGCTACTGAAAGTATGTATCATACAAATATGAATCCATCTCGCCTGCTGCTATAAGTAGCCGCTGCCAATGTGATTGCGGACAGCCCTCTTGAATTACGTTCAGAAAGAAGCACTGTGTGGCTATTCCAAAAAAAAAAAATATTGTTCAGCACAGTAATGCGCTGCCTGTTGTGCAGACTTCATTTTAACGCCACGAGGTTTCGAATACTCGTGACGTCGCCTAACAAGGAGGCGATTTTATGGCACACCGAAAATTTCTGACGAATAGCAAAGAACCAATGACCAATAATACACCGTATTGAAAATAGTTTATTATTATTTTTTTCTTTGCGCAGTCATGCGTAAGTGATAATTACGCGGTGTATCACTTGCGCGTCATTTGCTGCGTCGTGTTACGAGCAGGTGCTGTAGGCGTGACCCAAAAAATTTCGACCAATCATTAACAGCTAACGACCTATACGGAAGGAGACAATGCGGGGTAGTTTAACGTTATAATAATAATAATATCTGGGGTTTAACGTCCCAAAACCACGATATGATTATGAGAGACGCCGTAGTGGAGGGCTCCGGAAATTTCGACCACCTGGGGTTTTAACTTTATAATCACCCATATTCTTTCAAAAAAATTGAGCTTACACAGTTTGCGTAGGCTATCTAATTGGAGGGGCTGGAGGGAGGAGTAAAGGGGCCACTTCACTGCTTTCTCGTCCACCCCCCACCCAAGCTGGGAAAAATAGGAGGACAAGGAACGACACCTAGTATATAAATTCGCAGACATTTATAATCTTATAACTATGGTTAACCAGCTCAATGTGGTTTCCATAAATACTAATCGACTGAACTTGGCCTTCTTCTTCAGAAAGACTTTATTAAGGCTCTAAGAGTAAAGAAATCGGCACTTCTGCGAAGTACCTTGCTTTGTCAGCCACATGTTTTTTTTTTTTAACAAGTGAGAACTTAATGTACTAGAGACATAGCAGGTTCTTCATACTCATCATATCTACAACCCCAAACTAAGACTGTGAAGTTCGCAGATGGAATGCTCAGATGAAGTACAGGTTAAATGTGGCTGCACGTTTTAAACTTTACGGTAATATTGCCAAAATGTTAGTAAACACTGCTGTGTTGTCGCGCTATAGGACGGCCCAGCCTGCACAATCAGTTTGTCAGATTCTTCCTTGATTGAAAACAAACAGTTTTGAAAAGCAAATCATCTAATCATCTCTGTGCATATAAAAAATCACGTCAAATTCAGAGAAAATGTAGTTCCCTCTCTCTCTTTCTATATATATGTACATATATATATATATATCTATATACGGCAGACAGAGTGAGATACGCCAGCCCCCCCCACTCGCCAACGAGTTGGTACGCCACTGGCGACGGGGCATGCACTCATTACGGCCTAGCATTGGAGAATAAATTTAGTTCTGAGATATTACTGTCGTGTCAGTCTTGCTATGCCGCGATGGCGAGACCTCACGGTCCGCCCAGTCGCACGTCGCCGCAGTGTCATCCGTGAGCATTCCTCAAGTGATAAAACTGTAGGGGTCTAAAGACGGCACTATGTTCAACCATATTCACCTTCCAGGCAACAGGCAAAGTAATCCCGCAGCAATACAACCTTAGTGGCACTTGTAGCATGGCTGAGTAACTCTGACGTAACCAGCCATTTCGTTAAAATCACGTGACCTGCTACGTCACAATTCTTTCCTATATCTACTTCGTTTCAACCGCAATAAGCGTTGTTCATCACCCAACTGCTGGCCCGCTTACATGGTGGCAGAGGTGCCGAGCGGAAATGGCCACGCCGCCAGCCCTTTTGCCGTCAACGATCTTGCCGCCGCCAAAGCCGTTGGATACATCGGGCAACACCTGGCTTGCATGGAAAACTTGGAAGAGTGAGTTTACGCTATTTTCCACTGCTACCCAGTTGACAAAACAAGCGAAAGAAGTGCAAGCAGCCACGTTGCTAGTGATTATTGGCGAAGAGGCAAGGAAGGTATACAGCACCTTCACGTTTGAGGCTGAAGAGGACAAAAATAACGTAGACGTCCTAATTGCCAAGTTTGAAGAGTTCTACAAACCAGAGACAAACTTGACCTATCATGAATTTCTATTTGGGTCCAGAAACCAAAGGGAAGGCGAACCTTTCAATGAGTGGCTGACGGAGCTACGAATGTTAGCCACAAACTGTGAATTTGGTGTAATGGAAGACCGGATGCTGCGCAGTCGACAGGATGAAAGCAGAAATATTGGCTCTTTTGCACGGCGCACATCCCGGAGCCGATAAAATGAAAGCGCGGGCACGAAGCGTCATGTTCTGGCCCTGCCTGGCAAGCGACATAGAGCAATTTTGCCGAAATTGCAAAATGTGCCAAAAGCATCAGCCACGAAACGCAAAGATGCCGCTTTTGAGCCATGAGGTTCCAAACCTGCCCTGGGAAGCAGTAGGAATGGACTTATTTTTTTACGGGGGCCGACAGTTTGCCATTATTGTCGATTTCTATTCCTTCTTTTTTGAGATTATGGAATTTCGCCATACCACTGCTAATCAGCTGAAGTCCTGGTGCACAGAACTTTTTTCGGTTCATGGATTACCGCTTTAACTGTGCAGCGATAACAGGCCACCATTAAACAGCACAGAATTCAAAGACTTTTTATATAGGCTCGGCATTACCCACGTAACGTCAAGCCCATATCATCCACGCTCAAATGGTATGACGGAGAGGGCCGTGCAAGAAGCCAAAAAACTATTAAAAAAGTGCTCTCTCAAAACGCCGGATTTCCACATGGCTCTTCTTGAATGGCGTAATACACCGCGAGATTCTATTTTGAAATCCCCTGTGCAGAGACTGATGGGAAGGCAGACGAGGACCCTGCTGCCCGTACCCACAAGCCACCTGGTGCCGGAGACTGTGCCCAACCGAGCCGTCCATAACCGTCTCCAGGAAATTCGCCAACGCCAGAGAATCTACTACAATCGCCGCTCCAGGAACCTGCCACCCCTGTCACCTGGCCAGAGGGTGACTACATACGATACCCACGAAAGGACCTGGACACCTGCGGTCTTTCTCAGGCCAGCTGAGACGCCGCGCTCCGTGGTGGTGAAGACTGAGGAGAGCCAGGAAATTAGACGTACTCGCGAGCATCTGCGAGACGCACCTACACATACCGAAGAGAGTCCTCGTGACGGGTCCGAACGACTAGACGACGCCCAGCCCGCTCAAGAGCTACGTAGAAGCACAAGGACACGCCGGGAGCCCTGCCGCTACCCACAACCAGAAAGAGCTGTGTAATTAACTTCTTCCCCAAGAAAAGGGAGATGTAGCATGGCTGAGTAACTCTGACGTAACCAGCCATTTCGTTAAAATCACGTGACCTGCTATGTCACCATTCTTTCCTATATCTACTTCGTTTCAACCGCAATAAACGTTGTTCATCACCCGACTGCTGGCCCGCTTACAGCACTTTGAGCTTCCACAGAAGGAGAATGTAGCTGATTGCTTGATAGTGTCAGCTATGACCGAGATTTCAGGCGACGTCAAAACGATATCCAGAGCAGCATAAGTAAATGCTTTAGTAAGCTGCTGGGCTCAGCCGCTTCATAATTCGTGTGGAATGCGTAACTGCATCGTATATCAAGTTTGCAACACACTGCAGACAGAGCGTATAGCGAAATTACTGGATCAAAAATCCGCAAGAATTTCGTGAAATTAATTATTTTGAGTCATCGTTAAAAATGCATGGACACCAACGTCATGCAACCACACAAATATACGAGCTGTTCTGTTGCGCAACTTTTCCGCTTTCTTGAGCAAGTCTCGCATAATTGCATGGCTTCACTTCTAGGTTCATCATGATAACCAGATATTTAACAGTAACAGTTATCAGGCACATAAGGAATTTGTTGTGAGCTTGGTGCTCATGTGCTAATTTACACATTATTAAATATCATTTCAACAAGCTACATTTCCCATTCACTTTATTTACGTCAACCCTGAAGTCTATCACAAATCTAGATATCTTTATCAGTCGTCATAAATTAAAGCGCGAAGACTGGGTGTTCTCATAGAGCTTCGTTTACTGTAGCGGTAACTAATCGCTGAACAAGGAACAACGTTTCAACAAGTTATCAACGTTGGCTCCAGCCACATTACCTGTTCACCTGTCTTTCATCACTTCAAGAGGTCATCTTCTCCTGAACTTCTGTCTTGTTTTGTTTAGTTTACTGTAGGTTGTACTCGTCGAGCCCCTTACCCTAAGCATAACGCACTTTGTGTCTTCGATAAGACGCATTGTCAGTGCCATTCATCTTCGTTGTGTGCAGTGTCAGTAACTGCAACGCTACAGTTCTTTAAAATGCAGCTCCCTGTACACTTAATTATTTAGCTGCTTTCGGCTTTATGGAAATAACATGCAAGCAGTATTTTACTTTAACGCTAAAAGATTGTTGCTTGCATGCAACAAAGCAGAAAACTAGGCCAGTTGGCGTGGATTCACAATTCACGGGAAGCTCGCGCTGAAGACGAAGACACATTTCGCAAACTTCACGAAAGACGGAGACACATGAAGGCAAATTTCGTGCGCTGTCATTATAAAGGGTCCCGAAAATTGAAATGCTTTTTAGCTCGGTACAACTAATAAAGTGACTCTCCGATAAATACTTCATTAAGCTGTTAGCTGGGCTAGTTGGAATATTAAAGTTTGCTGCATTTCCAGCGCTTAAAAGAAATAGGAAAAGCACGCAGACACAAAAAGACTGCTCTTACTGTTCTTACTTTTCTCTTGTCTTTCTTTGTCTGCGAGTTTTTCCTATTTCTCTTAGAGTGCTGGAAATGCATCCAACTTTTTTTTTTACTTCACACAGGCATGCGCGCTTGGTGACAGACAGGGCTTCATTTCTGAAACCTTTCCACCGCAGGCAAAAAATGATATGGTACACGGTGCACCACAACCGAAAAACAAAGCGTTCGGCAACTCCAGGCATCGTAAACATGCGATGACTGCGCACATTCTAAAAAAAAAAAAAGACGCAATAACAGCGCAAAACCGCGACACAAAGTGTAAACGTCTCTGATGACGTTAGACGTTACATATGAGAATGACGTTAGAATTCGAGAATGACGTTAGACTTATGTGAATATATTTGCCTGTTTTCAACAAAAAATGCCTTTTGCCCGGTAACCCGTAGACGTAGCGGCAGCACGCTGTTCGCCGCATGGAAGCGAAATTGTGCTGCTAGCTGTCGCGTAGTGACTGCGGTTAACTTAACGGACAGCATTGGCACGAAGCTAGATAACTTGATAAATCGCCGTTTTTAGGGTGATACTAACGAATTTGATATTGCAAGATCATTTCGCGGCGCCAAGACATTATTCGGAAAGCACGTTTCGCATAGCGAGTCGATTGAGTACGAAAAGAAAACCACGTTCACGGCATTTGCAATAGCCGACCGTCAGCGGCAGATGTACTGACATCACATAATGGCGACGGAAGACATTTTAAAGCTAGCCCGCTTAGTAGGCTCATTTCATGCTCGACTACGGTCTGTCTGCGTCAAATTTGCTCCCAGCGAAGTGGAAATGGTGCGTGCCCCTTTCATTATGAAAGCTCATATCAAAGGAAAGTTCGCATGCTGGAGGCAGCTACATTGCGTCTATTTGGCGTGCCCGAAGTCGTGTGTCCGTGAGTGGTACAAACAAAGGAAGATCTTCAGTTGCACGTCGATCAAGAAAAGTTTATACGGGGCGAAAATGGGAATTATATCCGGACTTCGATGACAAGCTTGCAGATGTTCTCGAGCAGCTCCGTGTAAACCGAGCTCGTCAAAGTAACGGCCCTCGAATAGGCACGTTATCGAGGCGTTTCCACAAGTGACCTTGGAGCCAGCAAAACTAGATCTCCGAAGGAAAGAAACTGCCAGCAGAATAAGTTTCACTTTCAATGAGAGGGATTTGTGCTTTACTTTTTTTTCTTTTTTTTCGATTAAGAACGGTATAAGCAGGTGCAGCGCTTCGCACTGTTACACTGCACTCTTTCCAGTCCAAGTGCGCTAGTCGAACTACCTGTTCTAAAGTAGCGTCAGGGTGCGGTGACGGTCTTTGACCTTTCCGATAGGTTGAAGTTCGAGAGAAGAATTTCATTTACGCGCACAATTTAGAAACGCTGTGATTTGATTTCTAACGAACGAAACCGTTATACTTATTTTCCGGAAGTTCGAATACTTAGAATAGTAAAATTCCGGCGCGAATCGAATCGAATCGTAAACACTATTCGAAAAATATCCCGAAGTTTGAATATTCGCGCACCTCTAGTTAGAATGGAAACCACGAAGCATGACACCCTTGTACAGATGAATGACAGGCGTGCTGAAGTGCTGGCGGCGGAGCTTGTATTTATTCTTACGTTGTAACCGACTCTAGGTCGGAGTCGTTGCATGGTTGCCCCCAGACGGCGTGATAGCTCGGGCGCAGGACAAACTTCACCCCCTCCCCTCCTTGCTCTCTTCGACTTCGGAACGACTTCGCATTTAAGACGGGGAACTCCAACGGACAATCCAGCGGACGCCTTTGCGTTCTCTCCCATGCTCCTCCATTCGCGAGACATATGACAAATGACATAGGCAAGGTTTTTTGGCAGGAGGGAACATTATTTGCTCGACATCCACGCGCTGTGAGTCCAATTTGCTGCATTCTGGAACATGTTACAGTGGCATGCTATTCTGTATATCGGCTAGTTGTATCACTACATAGCAGGTGCAATAAATGTCATTTTGTTGGCACTACTGCTTGCTGTGTTCGTTGTTCCTAGAGGGCTAGATGCCCAGGATGAGATGGGAGTATCCAGGAGGACCACGCAGTTTACATTCGAGACCCGGACGTACCCATTAAGAACTTGCTCCTTACACGACGGGACATCTCTCTTGCCAATCATGTAACTTCGTGTATGAGACGCGTGTTGATTGCAACAGAGCTTAAGGGATAGCCAGCCCATGCCACGTATTTTTCAGCGGGATTCTGTCATCTTTTTTTTTTTCAAATAGCAGTAGTATGATGGGATCAAGAAGCCTCCGGGCCGCGTTAGTCGAAGTTACAAATTAGGGTTGTATAGCCGTAAGGGGTAGTGGTTGGCATGCTGCTGCTAAAAACATATACAAATAGCATCGCAAAAAGGGAGTTTCTAAATTAACCTTTAAGAAGCCATCATGTATGGGCGCGTTTTGGCTACGGCATTCACATGCTGAGAGTGAAGTTGCGAATTTTATTCCAAGATGCATGCTTGTTATTGATGCTCACATTATGTAATCTTACATCTACGAGATTTACCTGGAATACCTCCACCACCATACCAGCTATAGAGGCGACGGAAGAATAGCGTGCGCAATGCCCCAGGGTTGTTGTTACTGTGACTTTAGTGCAGGAAATCGAAAACTGCGTGCCGTAGGAAAAGTGGTACGCTAACCGGGGCATGCTTCTGGGTGGCAGAAATCCTCTTGCTCAGGCTCCCCTTGGCACTGGCGACCTCCCCTCATCGGCACGGGCGAGTCACAGCTGCGTCTTCGAGTGCGAGTGCCGCCACCACAGGACGCTGAGCAGGCGGACCACTCGGACCAAGGACCCCAGCCGCCATTCACTGGGCACACATGGAGATGTCACTTCATCTTATAAGTGTTCAAAACAAGCTAAGAGATTGAGAGACAGAGCTCTTTATTGAAAGGCAGAGAATTTAGCCGGCGTGTGTAAATTCGCTGACTTGCTACTCTGCGTGGGGAAGGGGATTGGGGACTGAAAGACACAAATAGAGAGAGAGATATAGAAAAAACTATACGTTGCATGCATATGCTGACCCAAAGAACTTTATAAATTGACTGTGTCTTGGGCCCTTTAGCCTGTGCCACGCCACAGAGGCATGCGATGAAACTACTATTCAGATATTTAGAGAGCATCGGTCAGCTCGACAAACTTTAATGGCACCTTGAAAGCATGTAATAAGTCACTGTCAGCACACGTCCCCGCCCAAGAGACAAAAAACTCAGTTTGTGTTTTTTTTTACAGCAAGCATTCTGATACATGTGACGCAATCCTAAAGCAAATGGCAGATGTACGGGGTTTGGCACAACTGGTGGCGAAAACTACATGCACCTCACACAAACATAATAAAGACCAAATGCAGGCGCATGACCTCGCCCCTAAGGTTGACAGATACAAGCGAAGGAAAAAATAGCAGTACAAAAAAGTCGGTTTCGCCGCAAGGGCGAATCAATTAATGCGCTTGCAACAAATAGGAATGTCATGCGATGTCTTTGTCGGCCTCGTCCTTGTGTCCGTCTTATTTTGCGGTAATTTCAATTTGTTACTATATATTAGGGGTGTGCGAATATTCGAAATTTCGAATATTTTTCGAATAGTGTTTGCTATTCGATTCGATTCGCACTGAAATATTACTATTCCTATTCGAACTTCCCAAAGACAAATGCAGTCAACGTCCGGTTAAAAGTGACCCCTTCAGATTTTCAATATGCTTCACCTCATTACACTCTCGTATTGCGGCAAAACTGCCTTTCAAGCTCCGTTACGGTTGAACTTAGCCAAGAGACAAAGTCCGGTTGGAAGTGGTCCCTAGATTTTCAATATGCTTCACCTCATTACACCCCCGTACTGCGGCAAAGCTGCCTTTCAAGCTCCGTTACGGTCGAACTGAGGCAAGAGACAGTCAACGTCTGATTGGAACTGGTCCCTAGATTTTCAATATGCTTCACCTCCTTACACCCCCGTAATGTGGCAAAGCTGCCTTTCAAGGTCCGTTACGGTTTAACTTAGCCAAGAGACAGTCAACGTCAGTTTGGAAGTGGTCCCTAGATTTTCAATAAGCTTCACCTCATCACACCCCCGTATTGCGGCAAAGCTGTTTTTCAAGCTCCGCTACGGTCGCAAATGTATTAACTCAAGAAAACGCTGATTCCAATATGGAGATGAAAGATGTGGCAGAGGTGGGGCTCAATTAATGCTGTTTTAGACCTGAAATTTGGGCAGGAAGTCCGAAAAATCAGACGCCGAAGCTTTTTAGCATCCAAAATTTCAGATGTTATCTACGTCTACGAGGCAGATTTGGAACTCCGGACTTGAAGGGAGCACACCCTTGTCCGCCACATCAGTTGGGTTTCCACAAATGTTGAAAGAGGAGGAGAGGCTGAGGAAAAGGCGTAACCAGGCTGAAGAGTTTAACTGACGGCTAATATACGGCTGCACAGGAGTGGGCTGTAAGAAAGCGTTATTGCGAACCAATCACTTTGTCAGCCCAAAGGGCCTTCATAGTCATAAAGATCAAGAGCCCTATCCTTGGTTTTGGTCAAATCATTGGTCAAAGTTAGGCGATGGCACTCATAAAACCACAGCTCTAATTAAAAACCCCAGTGTGGAAACAAAATGTTTAATGAACAGTATTATTATGTATGAACGTGTGTGCAACCAAAAGCTTCGAAGAATAGCCTGAGCATTAGATTACTATCTCGTGTAGAGTGTGCTAAGAGCGTAGTGCAGTTATACCACCGCAGCTAACGATGATTGCAAGTCGCAATAGCTGTTTACTCCAACAACATATGAGATGAGCATGCTCTGCAGTGGGCTCCTTTTTACCGGGGCAGGAACTCTCAAAGCAGGCAACCACGTCGCGCATCCGCCCTTCACAATCTGATGAAGAGTTGACTGGTCCATTCCAGGGCTGGCCGGAAGCAGTAGACATGCATGTTCTTTCTTTGAGCCCCGGTCCGCACGACGTGCTGCACGGGCTCCAGGGGCCCCAGAAAGCCTTGTCTGGTTCTTCCGCTGCAAACGAAGTTGCATAGTATCTAAGTAAGCTTTCTGCATTTAGCAATACGAGCGCCATGTGGTTAAGAATTCTACACGTAAGTGAAGGAACGTACGGATTCTCTGTCCCTGGAAATTTGACAGGACGTACTTGCTAAGAAAAACTATTTCTACAGAAACTCCCCTGGAGTTGTTTAAATATGGGTAAACATTCTGGCGCTTTCTCATCTCCGTTGTCTTTAGCGAGTGAACTGCTGTGGTTTTGTGGTTGCTGTCTTCGTTTTGCTTAAAAATGATGTGACGTATGCGTGGAGATGAGCAAGTAGCAGAATGCTCACGCATTATCGTCCGTACTTCTGGTGTTCTAGTTTCCGCTAAAATCGGTACTCCTGCTCCTTCTCAGCATTCCCACGCCGCCGCTATTCAGTCGTAAGCGGCTGCAACCGAGGTGGCATCATAGCACTCCCAGAACACGTCAGCTCTCTACCACACTTCTTAATGTGACCAGACATGCTCGTCACGTGGGCACCACCTCGCCTCTACAAATGCTTCACATATATTTGTCTTCAGCAACTGGGCATCTTTATCCCAGTTATAAAACAGTTGGATACTGAGCGTGAGGTCGTCGGTTACAAATTTACTCCCGCCGAACGATTTTCTTTACTTCCTTCGCTGCCAGATAGAGCGCCTCATGTTAGGCGTTACAGACGGATAGATGGATGGACGAACTGAGAGATTTCTTGGGTGAGTCACCTAACAATGCTTATACGCGCAAAGAGAGAAACACACTGAGACTGATCCAAAATCGAACAACCGGAATTACTTTTCGCAAGTACAGTAATAAAAAAGTGTATGCGGTTAATGGTCCGTAGGGTTCGAACAAGTGGTACAATAGAGCCTCATTCACATAGTTTAACGACAGTGCAACAGGGCTAGAATGTACAGGGGTGGTCAAATGTTTCCAGGCGGCAACTCGCTGCTATAGGGGTGCTGCCATCGCAATCGTGCATTGGCGTACGCTGGTTTCGAGCGTACAATATATGCGTAAAAGGGAGTGCATCCCTCTCCGGTTCCTGCTCTCCTTGAAAACTAGGAAACAGATTGTGCGGCAGTCCTCACTGTTCACTCTTCGAATTATACTGCTCTGTAGGCTTATACCACAGGAGCGAAGGAAACAGACGGCTGAACAAGAATCGACACCAGCAGGGAATGCCAGCCGTGGCCACGTGCCACAGGCAAGCGCCAGTCTTTATTTTCTTCTCTCGCGGTCGCGCGCTCCCCAGTTTTCTCGTCGCCCAAATGAGGGCGCTACACATACAATTCAATACATCTGACGTCCATTCAGAGTAGTCTAAGGTGTACATTAGTAATCGTTACATGGTTTGTCTAGCCAACAAATTGGCCTGAAAGAACACATAAACTGTGCAAGTGTTTCACAGACGGGTCAAGCCATCTTGACTTTCCACGCATAGATTGCCCAGTATCAGTATGTTTTGAAGGCAGCGTGATGCCATCCATGTGACTTTGGTAAAACTATACTTTTGCTATAATTGAGCTTTATGTTACTGTAATCTTCACTCACTATTTCTTTCAAATAATGTACAACAACATGTGCAAGCATATCCCACATCTCAAAATATGTTCCAACACCTGCTAGAAGCACCTCATTTGTTTTTTGCTATTGCGTTATTTATAAAAAAATGCCAGGCCTGCGCGGAAAGCGCAGCACAGTCACAGCGAAAGCTGGATGAGCGGCATTTCTAGAGCCCGCTATAAACTCTCCTGTGGTTACTAATACAGGTACATTAGCAACGTACCCACTATGCCACAAAGCATAATTTTTGGGAAGTTGGGAAGCACCCAGCACGACATTATTCGTTGTTCTGCGGAGAAGCGAGGTACCATATGTAAGCGATTATGTGCAGTTTGTTGATGCGGTGGTTGATGACGATGAATAATTATGGTTGCGCCCTTTGTAATGGGTTGGAAGCTTTAAACGACCCACTAGTTACGTAATTCATATTGTGTGACGCCCGGTCGTATTAACTGTCCCACACGCTTTATAACACACTTTAACCGGAGAAACGTAGAGCGAGAGAGAGAGAGAATTGACTTTATTGAGACCCTGAGGAAATGGATCATGGGAGCCTTATGGGCTTCCATGGCAACCAACAGAGTGCACTTGCGAGGAACCCACTACGCTATAAATCATTGTAATTTTTGAGAAGTAGGGCAGTAGGCACTGTGACATTTTTCGTCATTCTACAGACAGCCGTGGTACCTGCTAAACGCATGTAAGGCATTATGCGCACTTTGTTGATGCTCTGCGTGATGACGATGAAGAATTATGGCAGAGCTCTTTGTAATGGGTTGGAAGCATTCAACAACCTACTCGTTGCGCAATTCACATTGTGTGACGCCTGGTTACAGAATTCGCGTTGTGCGACGCTTGGTGCTTATTCTACTCTTTTACCACGCTATATTGCATATGCTAATGTGGTTCCTTCCCGACATGAAGCCTGTATAGGACCTTTTTGCAAAGCAGTTTCAAGCACCGGCATGGCTCAGAGGTTGAATACTGGGCTCCCACGCAGAGGGCCCAGGTTCGAACCTCGTTCCATCCTGGAATTTTTTTCTTATTTAGTTTTTTTTCTTATTTCGAGCGATACTGGTTACGGACACCAGCGGCGGCGGCGGCGGCGGCGGTGGCGGACAACTACGGCACCAAAAACGGCCGGTGAAATGATCTCATAACAGCTTTCGCTGTAAAAGATGCAGTAGCTGTGTTCATGCAAGTTGCCACGTTTAAATGGAGTACCTCATGGTACTGACGCTCATTACTCGAACCACAAGTGTCATTGCTTGTCTTGCTGCTGCTGAGGTAATTGTATAAGTCCGGATTACCCTTTTAACATGCTTTCCTTCACAGAGTACTCAGTGCGCGCCACTTTTACCTGTTATATATTTATGTTAACTGTGTTTTCACTGCTGTGAACGTTAAATAAATGTATTCTATATACACACTTTTATGTTATGTATTTTTTATATTTACAGGATACCAGAGCCACACCGCCATGCTTACGATCACTGAGACAGATTGCATCCCCACACCGAAAAATAAATCATTTGTAGGGGTGTGTGCGAATATTCGAAATTTCGAATATTTTTCGAATAGTGTTTGCTATTCTATTCGATTCGCACTGGATTTTTTACTATTCGAACTTCCCAAAACAAATACAGTCAACGTCCGACTGAAAGTGCCCCCTTCAGATTTTCAATATGCTTCACCTCATTACACTCTCGTATTGCCGCAAAGCTTCCTTTCAAGCTCCGTTACGGTCGAACTTTGCCAAGACACAGTCAACGTCCGATTGAAAGTGGTCCCTAGATTTTCAATAGCTTCACCTCATCACACCCCGGTATTGCGGCAAAGCTGCCTTTACAAGCTCTGCTACGGTTGCAAATGTACTAACTCAAGAAAACGCTGGTTCCGACATGGAGATGAAAGATCTGGCACAGTTGGGAGCTCAATTAATGCTGTTTGGGCCTGAAATTTGGGCAGGAAGTCCGAAAAATCGGACGCCGAAGCTTTTTAGCATCCAAAATTTCAGACGTTCTCATATATCGATGTCTACGAGGCCAGACTTGGAATTCGGACTTGAAGGCAGCACACGCTTGTCCACCACATCAGTGGGCTTCCACAGAAGTGAAAGAGGAGGAGAGGCTGAGAAAATAGCATCTTTGTCTATCACGTGAAAAGTGTTGTCGGCAACAATTTGGTTGCCCAAATCATGTACATAAATACAATTT
>NC_051176.1:68929060-68969556 GCF_013339695.2 Rhipicephalus sanguineus | reverse complement strand
GGCGGCGGAGCTTGTATTTATTCTACGGTGTAACCGACTCTAGGTCGGAGTCGTTCATGGTTGCCCCCAGACGGCGTGATAGCCGGGGCGCAGGACAAACTTCACCCCCTCCCTCCTTGCTCTCTTCGACTTCGGAACGACTTCGCATTTAAGACGGGGAACTCCAACGGACAATCCATCGGACGCCTTTGCGTTCTCTCCCATGCTCCCATTCGCGAGACATATGCAAATGACATAGGCACGGTTTTTTGGCAGGAGGGAACATTATTTGCTCGACATCCACGCGCTGTGGAGTCCAATTTGCTGCATTCTGGAACATGTTACAGTGGCATGCTATTCTGTATATCGGCTAGTTGTATCACTACATAGCAGGTGCAATAAATGTCATTTTGTTGGCACTACTGCTTGCTGTGTTCGTTGTTCCTAGAGGGCTAGATGCCCAGGATGAGATGGGAGTATCCAGGAGGACCACGCAGTTTACATTCGAGACCCGGACGTACCCATTAAGAACTTGCTCCTTACACGACGGGACATCTCTCTTGCCATCATGTAACTTCGTGTATGAGACGCGTGTTGATTGCAACAGAGCTTAAGGGATAGCCAGCCCATGCCACGTATTTTTCAGCGGGATTCTGTCATCTTTTTTTTTTCAAATAGCAGTAGTATGATGGGATCAAGAAAGCCTCCGGGCCGCGTTAGTCGAAGTTACAAATTAGGGTTGTATAGCCGTAAGGGGTAGTGGTTGGCATGCTGCTGCTAAAAACATATACAAATAGCATCGCAAAAAGGGGAGTTTCTAAATTAACCTTTAGAAGCCATCATGTATGGGCGCGTTTTGGCTACGGCATTCACATGCTGAGAGTGAAGTTGCGAATTTTATTCCAAGATGCATGCTTGTTATTGATGCTCACATTATGTAATCTTACATCTACGAGATTTACCTGGAATACCTCCACCACCATACCAGCTATAGAGGCGACGGAAGAATAGCGTGCGCAATGCCCAGGGTTGTTGTTACTGTGACTTTAGTGCAGGGAAATCGAAAACTGCGTGCCGTAGGAAAAGTGGTACGCTAACCGGGGCATGCTATCTGGGTGGCAGAAATCCTCTTGCTCAGGCTCCCCTTGGCACTGCGACCTCCCCTCATCGGCACGGGCGAGTCACAGCTGCGTCTTCGAGTGCGAGTGCCGCCACCACAGGACGCTGAGCAGGCGGACCCATCGGACCAAGGACCCAGCCGCCATTCACTGGGCACACATGGAGATGTCACCTTCATCTTATAAGTGTTCAAAACAAGCTAAGAGATTGAGAGACAGAGCTCTTTATTGAAAGGCATGAGAAGTTAGCCGGCGTGTGTAATTCGCTGACTTGCTACTCTGCGTGGGTAAGGGGATTGGGGACTGAAAGACACAATAGAGAGAGAGATATAGAAAAAACTATAGCGTTGCATGCATATGCTGACCAAAAGAACTTTATAAATTGACTGTGTCTTGGGCCCTTTAGCCTGTGCCACGGCCCACAGAGGCATGCGATGAACTACTATTCATATATTTAGAGAGCATCGGTCCAGCTCGACAAACTTTAATGGCACCTTGAAAGCATGTATAAGTCACTGTCAGCACACGTCCCCGCCCAAGAGACAAAAACTCAGTTTGTGTTTTTTTTTTACAGCAAGCATTCTGATACATGTGACGCAATCTAAAGTCAAATGGCATATGTACGGGGTTTGCACAACTGGTGTCGAAACTACATGCACCTCACACAAACATAATAAAGACCAAATGCAGGCGGCATGACCTCGCCCCTAAGGTTGACAGATACAAGCGAAGGAAAAAATAGCAGTACAAAAAAGTCGGTTTCGCCGCAAGGGCGAATCAATTAAATGCGCTTGCAACAAATAGGGAATGTCATGCGATGTCTTTGTCGGCCTCGTCCTTGTGTCCGTCTTATTTTGCGGTAATTTCAATTTGTTACTATATATTAGGGGTGTGCGAATATTCGAAATTTCGAATATTTTTCGAATAGTGTTTGCTATTCGATTCGATTCGCACTGAAATATTACTATTCCTATTCGAACTTCCCAAAGACAAATGCAGTCAACGTCCGGTTAAAAGTGACCCCTTCAGATTTTCAATATGCTTCACCTCATTACACTCTCGTATTGCGGCAAAACTGCCTTTCAAGCTCCGTTACGGTTGAACTTAGCCAAGAGACAAAGTCCGGTTGGAAGTGGTCCCTAGATTTTCAATATGCTTCACCTCATTACACCCCCGTACTGCGGCAAAGCTGCCTTTCAAGCTCCGTTACGGTCGAACTGAGGCAAGAGACAGTCAACGTCTGATTGGAACTGGTCCCTAGATTTTCAATATGCTTCACCTCCTTACACCCCCGTAATGTGGCAAAGCTGCCTTTCAAGGTCCGTTACGGTTTAACTTAGCCAAGAGACAGTCAACGTCAGTTTGGAAGTGGTCCCTAGATTTCAATAAGCTTCACCTCATCACACCCCCGTATTGCGGCAAAGCTGTTTTTCAAGCTCCGCTACGGTCGCAAATGTATTAACTCAAGAAAACGCTGATTCCAATATGGAGATGAAAGATGTGGCAGAGGTGGGGCTCAATTAATGCTGTTTTAGACCTGAAATTTGGGCAGGAAGTCCGAAAAATCAGACGCCGAAGCTTTTTAGCATCCAAAATTTCAGATGTTATCTACGTCTACGAGGCAGATTTGAACTCCGGACTTGAAGGGAGCACACCCTTGTCCGCCACATCAGTTGGGTTTCCACAAATGTTGAAAGAGGAGGAGAGGCTGAGGAAAAGGCGTAACCAGGCTGAAGAGTTTAACTGACGGCTAATATACGGCTGCACAGGAGTGGGCTGTAAGAAAGCGTTATTGCGAACCAATCACTTTGTCAGCCCAAAGGGCCTTCATAGTCATAAAGATCAAGAGCCCTATCCTTGGTTTTGGTCAAATCATTGGTCAAAGTTAGGCGATGGCACTCATAAAACCACAGCTCTAATTAAAAACCCCAGTGTGGAAACAAAATGTTTAATGAACAGTATATTATGTATGAACGTGTGTGCAACCAAAAGCTTCGAAGAATAGCCTTGAGCATTAGATTACTATCTCGTGTAGAGTGTGCTAAGAGCGTAGTGCAGTTATACCACCGCAGCTAACGATGATTGCAAGTCGCAATAGCTGTTTACTCCAACAACATATGAGATGAGCATGCTCTGCAGGGGCTCCTTTTTACCGGGCAGGAACTCATCAAAGCAGGCAACCACGTCGCGCATCCGCCCTTCACAATCTGATGAAGAGTTGACTGGTCCATTCCAGGGCTGGCCGGAAGCAGTAGACATGCATGTTCTTTCTTTGAGCCCCGGTCCGCACGACGTGCTGCACGGGCTCCAGGGGCCCCAGAAAGCCTTGTCTGGTTCTTCCGCTGCAAACGAAGTTGCATAGTATCTAAGTAAGCTTTCTGCATTTAGCAATACGAGCGCCATGTGGTTAAGAATTCTACACGTAAGTGAAGGAACGTACGGATTCTCTGTCCCTGGAAATTTGACAGGACGTACTTGCTAAGAAAAACTATTTCTACAGAAACTCCCCTGGAGTTGTTTAAATATGGGTAAACATTCTGGCGCTTTCTCATCTCCGTTGTCTTTAGCGAGTGAACTGCTGTGGTTTTGTGGTTGCTGTCTTCGTTTTGCTTAAAAATGATGTGACGTATGCGTGGAGATGAGCAAGTAGCAGAATGCTCACGCATTATCGTCCGTACTTCTGGTGTTCTAGTTTCCGCTAAAATCGGTACTCCTGCTCCTTCTCAGCATTCCCACGCCGCCGCTATTCAGTCCGTAAGCGGCTGCAACCGAGGTGGCATCATAGCACTCCCAGAACACGTCAGCTCTCTACACACTTCTTAATGTGACCAGACATGCTCGTCACGTGGGCACCACCTCGCCTCTACAAATGCTTCACATATATTGTCTTCAGCAACTGGGCATCTTTAATCCCAGTTATAAAACAGTTGGATACTGAGCGTGAGGTCGTCGGTTACAAATTTACTCCCGCCGAACGATTTTCTTTACTTCCTTCGCTGCCAGATAGAGCGCCTCATGTTAGGCGTTACAGACGGATAGATGGATGGACGAACTGAGAGATTTCTTGGGTGAGTCACCTAACAATGCTTATACGCGCAAAGAGAGAAACACACTGAGACTGATCCAAAATCGAACAACCGGAATTACTTTTCGCAAGTACAGTAATAAAAAAGTGTATGCGGTTAATGGTCCGTAGGGTTCGAACAAGTGGTACAATAGAGCCTCATTCACATAGTTTAACGACAGTGCAACAGGGCTAGAATGTACAGGGGTGGTCAAATGTTTCCAGGCGGCAACTCGCTGCTATAGGGGTGCTGCCATCGCAATCGTGCATTGGCGTACGCTGGTTCGAGCGTACAATATATGCGTAAAAGGGAGTGCATCCCTCTCCGGTTCCTGCTCTCCTTGAAAACTAGGAAACAGATTGTGCGGCAGTCCCTCACTGGTTCACTCTTCGAATTATACTGCTCTGTAGGCTTATACCACAGGAGCGAAGGAAACAGACGGCTGAACAAGAATCGACACCAGCAGGGAATGCCAGCCGTGGCCACGTGCCACAGGCAAGCGCCAGTCTTTATTTTCTTCTCTCGCGGTCGCGCGCTCCCCAGTTTTCTCGTCGCCCAAATGAGGGCGCTACACATACAATTCAATACATCTGACGTCCATTCAGAGTAGTCTAAGGTGTACATTAGTAATCGTTACATGGTTTGTCTAGCCAACAAATTGGCCTGAAAGAACACATAAACTGTGCAAGTGTTTCACAGACGGGTCAAGCCATCTTGACTTCCACGCATAGATTGCCCAGTATCAGTATTTTTGAAGGCAGCGTGATTGCCATCCATGTGACTTTGGTAAAACTATACTTTTGCTATAATTGAGCTTTATGTTACTGTAATCTTCACTCACTATTTCTTTCAAATAATGTACAACAACATGTGCAAGCATATCCCACATCTCAAAATATGTTCCAACACCTGCTAGAAGCACCTCATTTGTTTTTTGCTATTGCGTTATTTATAAAAAAATGCCAGGCCTGCGCGGAAAGCGCAGCACAGTCACAGCGAAGCTGGATGAGCGGCATTCTAGAGCCCGCTATAAACTCTCCTGTGGTTACTAATACAGGTACATTAGCAACGTACCCACTATGCCACAAAGCATAATTTTTGGGAAGTTGGGAAGCACCCAGCACGACATTATTCGTTGTTCTGCGGAGAAGCGAGGTACCATATGTAAGCGATTATGTGCAGTTTGTTGATGCGGTGGTTGATGACGATGAATAATTATGGTTGCGCCCTTTGTAATGGGTTGGAAGCTTTAAACGACCCACTAGTTACGTAATTCATATTGTGTGACGCCCGGTCGTTATTTAACTGTCCCACCACGCTTTATAACACACTTTAACCGGAGAAACGTAGAGCGAGAGAGAGAGAGAATTGACTTTATTGAGACCCTGAGGAAATGGATCATGGGAGCCTTATGGGCTTCCATGGCAACCAACAGAAGTGCACTTGCGAGGAACCCACTACGCTATAAATCATTGTAATTTTTGAGAAGTAGGGCAGTAGGCACTGTGACATTTTTCGTCATTCTACAGACAGCCGTGGTACCTGCTAAACGCATGTAAGGCATTATGCGCACTTTGTTGATGCTCTGCGTGATGACGATGAAGAATTATGGCAGAGCTCTTTGTAATGGGTTGGAAGCATTCAACAACCTACTCGTTGCGCAATTCACATTGTGTGACGCCTGGTTACAGAATTCGCGTTGTGCGACGCTTGGTGCTTATTCTACTCTTTTACCACGCTATATTGCATATGCTAATGTGGTTCCTTCCCGACATGAAGCCTGTATAGGACCTTTTTTGCAAAGCAGTTTCAAGCACCGGCATGGCTCAGAGGTTGAATACTGGGCTCCCACGCAGAGGGCCCAGGTTCGAACCTCGTTCCATCCTGGAATTTTTTTCTTATTTAGTTTTTTTTCTTATTTCGAGCGATACTGGTTACGGACACCAGCGGCGGCGGCGGCGGCGGCGGTGGCGGACAACTACGGCACCAAAAACGGCCGGTGAAATGATCTCATAACAGCTTTCGCTGTAAAAGATGCAGTAGCTGTGTTCATGCAAGTTGCCACGTTTAAATGGAGTACCTCATGGTACTGACGCTCATTACTCGAACCACAAGTGTCATTGCTTGTCTTGCTGCTGCTGAGGTAATTTGTATAAGTCCGGATTACCCTTTTAACATGCTTTCCTTCACAGAGTACTCAGTGCGCGCCACTTTTACCTGTTTATATATTTATGTTAACTGTGTTTTCACTGCTGTGAACGTTAAATAAATGTATTCTATATACACACTTTTATGTTATGTATTTTTATATTTACAGGATACCAGAGCCCACACCGCCATGCTTACGATCACTGAGACAGATTGCATCCCCACACCGAAAAATAAATCATTTGTAGGGGTGTGCGAATATTCGAAATTTCGAATATTTTTCGAATAGTGTTTGCTATTCTATTCGATTCGCACTGGATTTTTACTATTCGAACTTCCCAAAAACAAATACAGTCAACGTCCGACTGAAAGTGCCCCCCTTCAGATTTTCAATATGCTTCACCTCATTACACTCTCGTATTGCCGCAAAGCTTCCTTTCAAGCTCCGTTACGGTCGAACTTTGCCAAGACACAGTCAACGTCCGATTGAAAGTGGTCCCTAGATTTTCAATATGCTTCACCTCATCACACCCCGGTATTGCGGCAAAGCTGCCTTTCAAGCTCTGCTACGGTTGCAAATGTACTAACTCAAGAAAACGCTGGTTCCGACATGGAGATGAAAGATCTGGCACAGTTGGGAGCTCAATTAATGCTGTTTTGGGCCTGAAATTTGGGCAGGAAGTCCGAAAAATCGGACGCCGAAGCTTTTTAGCATCCAAAAATTTCAGACGTTCTCATATATCGATGTCTACGAGGCAGACTTGGAACTTCGGACTTGAAGGCAGCACACGCTTGTCCACCACATCAGTTGGGCTTCCACAGAAGTTGAAAGAGGAGGAGAGGCTGAGAAAATAGCATCTTTGTCTATCACGTGAAAAGTGTTGTCGGCAACAATTTGGTTGCACCAAATCATGTACATAAATACAATTCGGCCTTTACATTGCCTCATTCTTGATAAGAAAGACAACTATGGAATACGACCCCACCAGCGCTTCATCAACCTAGCGAAAAGAAACACTTTCATGTTGCTATCTCACAAGAACATACTTAGGAATTCTCTGCAACTTTTTCTGTAATTTCACTTCGAATTATTCGAAAAATGTTTGAGAAATATTCGAAAATTATTCGAAATTATTCGATTCGATTCGCACTCACACTTCAATATTCGAATTCGCTTCGCACCCAAAATTTTGCTATTCGCACAGCTCTAGTCATTTGGTATCATGTCAATGTTATGTGTGAACTGCTGTGGACCACCTATAGATCTCCACTCTCGTCCAAATGGACATCCTCTAAATATTGGATACCGTATGCTTGATATTTATTGAATGTCCACTCAATGCGAGATGGTTGGCAGTGCCAGCGCCAACTGGTCCCAGCGCCAACTTGCGCGACCGCCAACTGAGAATTGGTTAATAAACCATTTGAACTGGGACCAGTAGAAACCAGTAGCAAAATTTTCACCTGGGATAGCTGGCAAGCACTGCGCTGTCGGCATCGACGCAATATGACGCTATTGCAACTAACAGCCAATCGGCCCTGAGGGAATAGAAGGACCGTGTGCCTCGCAAACGTCCTTACACTGACCCCTGATTTATTGTTTATGTTTGCGCTTTTCCTTGTTCATGTAGGATCTAGACAGAGGAAACTCATCATGCGACTCATGTTGGTTGATCTACTGAAGTGGCGTGCCGTCGGCATTTTGCGCGAACTCGCCAACAATTGTCGCCATCTTGTGATTTGTGATGGCCGTGGTGAGGACACTGGTACGATGGCTCGATAATGCTGGCCAAACCGATTCTGACTAGGTTGTTGCGAACGCTGCTTTGCTTTGGTCTTGGACTGCACCACCTCAGGAATTCTCGGACAAGCTTTCTCAAAAGAGAAAGGCAGCTTCAGAATTGGATACCTGCTCTAGAAGTTCATTTCAAGCTACCGTTTTCGCCTTTGAATTTTCCTGAAGCAGGTTAAAAATGGACGGCTTCAACAGAAGATGGCGTGTCTTGGACGCGTTCAATGCACTCTAACCACCACGAAGTCGGATACTGCTGCTAATGGAACCATTAATCCGGCAGCCATTGTGGTCGGGTGCATGTAAGATTACCAGCCAACTTCGGTGGCAAGTTTAAATAACGAAAGTTTGGTATGGGCCGGCGCCAGCAACCTTCGGTCAAAATTGATTTCCCCGTAATCTACTCAGCCGAATTTTATTGCATTACTTAACTGTGAGCATCTGTGATATATATATCAACTTTTTGTAGTGATTTGCTTTTTATTTATCTTCAATGTGCTTCGTAGTTCTTTTTTAATATCGAGTTTGAGCATTTGCAAGCATGCCTTAGTGGTCTCTTTGTTAATCTCGTTGCTTCTTGCCGATGTGGAGTTCCAGCCAAAACAACGAAACCTTCTGGGTGCCTCTGGCCCACGGTGTGCCCTGACGTCATGGGATCTTACGCACAATGGGACAAAGGAGAAAGCTAGAAAGAAAGACGCCTTCTTTTGTCACTGAGGCTGCTATGCTAGTACATCATTATCGTTTTTATTTTATGCCCACTACACAGCAACCGTCAGAAAGCTTTACGATTTCAATGCTACATATGTGTTCCAGTGAGTGCAGCGAGGGGTGTTTTGCTTATGCTAGACGAAGCACGTTATTTTGTTTGTTCATGCAATCTTCTCAGGTCTGAAGAGGTAGTTCTGCAGATAGCTATAAAGAACGGGCGTAAATTTGGGACTGCAACATGCTACAGTAATGTCAACACAGAGCAACACGATACCAACCAGGCGGACACATCACATCCTCGCAAGTCTCGGTCTCAAGCGCTTCTCCGACACAGTCCTCTCCGCCATTGCGCGGTGGCGGGGAATCACAGCGTCGAGTCCGATTACGGAGGCCGTCGCAGTTGCAATCACTCCACTCCGACCACTCGGACCAGTTTCCGTCCACTGCGTGTGCGCAAAAGCAGATTATTACAACTAAATTTAATTTATCATTGCATTAGAAATTACAGTGAATTGTCGTTGCCTCCATCACCATGATGTTGCGCGTTAAGTCCAAGTGCGATAAAAATGAGCAGTACGCATGCTGTTCCGCTTTTAACCAGCCACAAATAAAACACCCCCCGAAAAAAATTCCAGGGTACGGCGCTGCTGTAGTCTGTTTTTGGTGGCGTGGTGAAGTGAGTGACAGCCGAAAGAGTTTGCTCCAGGCTGCAGCCCCTCCTTAACACGTCAGCGTCGTAAGAGCAAGTAATAAGCTAATTGAATGCGATATATTTGTTTATCATTGCGGCTGCGCGTGTGCCGTTATGCTTGTTTGGTAATAGTCTTGTGGAAACATTTGATTGAATATAAGAATGCATCATAATGGTTTGGTGTGAAAATTACCGTATTTATTCGAATATAGGTCGACCTTTTTTCCCAAAAATGTTGCCCATAATCAGCTATCGACCTATATTCGTGACCAAAGAATCTCGACCTATATTCGCGATCAAAGCGACCAAAAGCACCGCACCTATGGCGTTCAACTGCCGCGCCTGCTGTTCTTCAAGCAGTTCCTGCTACATACGCACATTATATACCATAAAATCTGGTATAAAAACCGTACCCGTTCGCCTTTTCCGACTAAGTAACTAAGAAAAAAAGTTATTTGTGCAATAGCTGCACACCGCCTTTTCAAAGCCCCCGCGAAATGCAGCCGCTCCGCCATGTTTGCGCTGGAACCCGTGATTTCCCTAGGTAGGCCGTGAAGTCCCTAGCCCCCTAGCCGTGCTGCCTGCCGACGCGCAGCCGCACCGGCCACACTGGCACTGGCCTAAGGCCTCACTCTTTGTTTGTTGTTTGATCTGACGTGACGGTTCGCATTTGCAAATGCGCGGTTGCGACGGTGTCACGTCGGTAGAGCTACACAGCTGACTTCAAGCGTCAAGTGATACTTTTTGCCGAGAATTCCAGCAATTGTGCCGCTCAGCGTGAGTTCGAC
This sequence comes from Rhipicephalus sanguineus, assembly GCF_013339695.2. Taxonomy (NCBI): domain Eukaryota; kingdom Metazoa; phylum Arthropoda; class Arachnida; order Ixodida; family Ixodidae; genus Rhipicephalus; species Rhipicephalus sanguineus. The sequence continues at coordinate 68,959,264 of NC_051176.1, read as the reverse complement.
GTGAAAGTTGATTAGGGGTTGGCGGAAGCAGCGGGACCGACTGTTCGCGTGCAATGGATAGCGTCGTGCTTTTCGCGGCCCAGCAACTGGCAGGCATGACGCTCTTGAAAAAGAACTGAGGCTCCGGGCGTCAAGGAGGCCCTGCAGAAGGCCAACAGACCTGGTCGTCATACCGCTAGGTATGACGTCCCGGCTACATTAAGGACCGGGTGGCGAAGAGTTACAAAGAGTGGCTTGAAGGAGGATGCTGCAATGACACCGACGGGACGCCGCGAGAAGGGCTTCCCTCAATGAAGTTGCGACGTGGGTGAAGGACGCGCGGAAAGACTTGCCAGCGGAAATTATCGTGACTGGTTTTAAAAAGTGCTGCATTTCCAACGCAATCGATGGCAGCGAAGTCGACGTCATTTCGGATGCCGAGGATGCCTGCGAAGAATCCGACAACCTTCCTTGCACATCTGACGAACATGACACTCCCGGCAGCGACTAGGGCGCTAAGTTAATTGTAAATAAAGGTGTGCTATGTTTCAATTTTCCTGTTTCTAAAAAAAAACATGGGTCGACCTATTTTCGAATATTTTTTTTTTATTTCTCGTAGAGCGCTATAAGTAGGGGTCGACCTATATTCGTGCCCGACCTATTTTCGAATAAATACGGTAGGCGTTAAAATATTCGAAACGAATAAATATGCTCTTTTTTTTTCTGAGTATATCCCTCATTTGAGACGGAATCGTCACTGCTGTGAAGCCATACCTCAAGGCAATGTTTGCTTATAACCTTCACCCTCATCATAATATTTTAATTTTTAGCACTGGCTCCATGCACAAACAAAATAAAATTTAAAGTGTTCCATATTTTAGTGCGCATAACGCGCACCGCTGATTACAACAGCCCTGCTAAGATCTGGTACCAGATCGCGGTATCTATAAATAAATAAATAAACAAATAAAAAACAGACCAAAAAGGTGACGACATTTCGTAGATATAACCCGCGAGACTAACTGTACAGTAAAGCTTGAAACATTGTGTCTTGGTTCTATTTTTCTGAGATATCTGCGTGCAATATTAAATGACGTCGGTGCAGACAATACCATTTATAGTCTGGTAAGCAGTTCAGAAATTCTGAATGAAATTCTAAAAAGCAGTTCAGAAATTCGTGAACACGGGGTGTCGCTGGCGGCAACGTTTCGGCAAGCGGGCTTTTCTTCAAGCCTGCAACTGATTTCCTTAGCGCGTGCATCTATATGCTTCGTATCCTCTCCGCCAAACCCAACAAAGGATGAGGAGAAGGCTAGTGCAAAAACGGGGGGGGGGGTTGGAGATGGAGGGGCCAGCGTGTCCAATTGGGTGAGTGAGGAGGAATGGGGAATAGGCATGAAAACGGAAGCGCGGTGCGGAGGGGGGGGGGGGAGAGAGACTTGCGACGAAGAGTACATGGAAGGTAGACGTTTCGCTGAATTATGGTTATCCGAACGAAGCACCCCCTGACAAGATTAATTCCACGGGCCTCAGAACGACTACAAGTTCCTAGAAGAAAGGCTTGTGAGATCGTGCTTCGTTGGGATAACCATAATTCAGCGAACGAAACATCTACCTCCCTTCTACCCTTTGACGCAATAACCCCCCCTCCCCCGCTTTCATTTTTTTACGGACTATTCCCCTTTCCCTTTGACTGACCCATTTCGGCACACCGGCTACTCCATCTCCTACCTCCACCCCCTCTCCGCTGTTGCCCTGGCCTCTTTCCTTGTTTTTGGTGGAGGGGAGCATACGAAACATATACGTACACGCGCTAACGAAATCAGTTGCAGCCTTGAAGAAGACAAGTCCGCTTGTCGAAACGTCGGCTCTATCGACAACCCGTGTTCACGAATTGCTCATCTCCAGCTTGCATCTTCTCCTTGTGGCTTTTTTTCTAGAAAGCAGTGACATTTCCACCTCCAAGGTGGACGCACACAAAGCTGCACTAGGCTGCGCACTCAAACCTGCTGTCCGAGAACGTGGCCATGAGCATAAACAGGACAATTCATTTAGTCGCGAAGGTGATTGGCTGCCACACTTCGGTGATCTGGGCGGGGCCTATTCCGCTTTCATAAGTTTTAACCAAGTGTAGGTAGGCTGTACCCTACACTCTCGGTTTTCCTGGCGTAATGGTTTCTCGGCTCCAGAAGAGTCGTAAAGCCACTGTGAACAGATGTGTTGAGCCGAAACTAAATCGTGGTGGTCGGCATCTGGAGAAACAGCATTTGTTAGCTGTCTAAGAGAAGCGGTGGAATGGCCAACAATCACGGGATATTTGCAGCTGATTGATGCTTGCCCTGAAGATCATGTGTGTGAGCCAGACTGAGGTCGGCAAAAGCGGCGAGTGGGCCTCACAAGTTTGTACGCGCAATTACAGAACGAAACAGATTAAGTCATAACAGTTAACTACGGCAGGAGCGTTTCGTAATTAATTTAACATCTTTGCATAGGAGCGATGAAAACATGTCCACCTCTTAAGCGCGTATGCCAGAGTCGCGCACCAAATTTCCCCCTTTACTTGAGTGGTACCTTTGTTGCTCTTGCTGCTTCTATAATACATGCCAATATGTGTTTCAGGCCAAACTCCCACAATCTCATCTTGTGAAGCACTATGCATGTGATGGCATCATATGCGACGCATTTGCCTTTTATATGTCATTCAAGTAAGACACAGTCGACTCAGAGCCTAGATTTTCGTTCATGAATCCACTTAAACATCACATTGCGATGATGTGCTTTTTTTCAAATTCTAATTTCATGCAGTAAAAGCAGGCGAATCATACTGCCCACAAGCAATGGCTATATACAGTGGGGATGAAAAGAAACGCGAACACGCGGCATCTACAAACTCTGCTGTTTCGCATTAATTTTGAAGTGGTTGTAGCCTGGTCGGTGATAAAAAGTCACTAGAGTCATCCATGATACAATCAAGAACTATCGAGCATCTTTTTATTGCCACCAAGGTCAGAGCGTGATGCAAACAGGGCGCCGCGCTGTTTGCGTTTCTTTTCATTCCCCCTGTACGTTTATAAATGTACATATGTCTCAACATAAACTACGGTAACACGTGTATGACTTTAACGACATACGTCAACATTAACATCATGACAATGTGATCACAGGAACATTGCTGTAGATGTGATTTGTTCATCCAGCTGTTTCATATGTTCGCCCTCTTTTGGTTTAAAGTTGAGAGAAGTGTCTATTCGTGCTCTCGGGCTTCTATGCTAGCAGGCACAGCGCTTCGGATTTACAGACTGCCTAAATAAAACGTTGATATTACGGATTGTAGCATATTGCCACATACTTCACAACTTGCTTCCGTATCGTCTCAACAGTCTGCGACCTTCAATGCCACGTACTTCCAGGCACAAAACACAATAGAGAATATGTCGGCGGAAGCAACAATTTGCAGTGCGAAAGAAAGTAACAGAGTCAGCACCTAAATTTTACTGAGCTTGGTTTCGAAGCCTCTGTTCTGTCTTTCTTCTTTCATAACGTTTTCGCTTGGGGTTAAAACTAGGGGTGTGCGAATATTCGAAATTTCGAATATTTTTCGAATAGTGTTTGCTATTCAATTCGATTCGCACTGGAATTTTATTATTCGAACTATTCGAACATCCCAAAAACAAATATAGTCAATGTCAGATTGAAAGTGACCCCTTCAGATTTTCAATATGCTTCACCTCATTACACTCTTGTATTGCGGCAAAGCTGCCTTTCAAGCTCCGTTACGGTCGAACTTTGCCAAGACAGTCAACGTCCGATTGGAAGTGGTCCCTAGATTTTCAATATGCTTCACCTCATCACACCCTGGTATTGCGGCAAAGCTGCCTTTCAAGCTCCGTTACGGTCGAACTTTGCCAAGACACAGTCAACGTCAGATTGGAAGTGGTCCCTAGATATTCAATATGCTTCACCTCATCACACCTCGGCATTGCGGCAAAGCTGCCTTTCAAGCTCTGCTACGGTCGCAAAAGTACTAACTCAAGAAAACGCTGGTTCCAACATGGAGATAAAAGATGTGGCAGAGGTTGGGGCTCAATTAATACTGTTCTGGACCAGAAATTTGGGCAGGAAGTCCGAAAAATCGGAAGCCGAAGCTTTTCAGCATCCAAAATTTCAGATGTTCTTATATATCGACGTCTACGAGGCAGATTTGAAACTCCGGACTTGAAGGGAGCACACCTTTGTCCGCCACATCAGTTGGGCTTCCACAGAAGGTCAGAGAGGATAAGAGGCTGAGAAAATGGCATCTTTGCCTATCACGTGTAAAGTGTTGTCGGCAACACTTTGGTTGCACCAAATCATGTACATAAATACAATTCGGCCTCTACATTGCCTCATTCTTGATAAGACAACTATGAAACACCACCCTGCCAGTGCTTCATCACCCTAGCGAAAAGAAACACTTTCATGTTGCTATCTCATAAGAACATACTTAGGGATTCTCTGCAACTTTTTCTGTAATTTCACTTCGAATTATTCGAAAAATGTTTGAGAAATATTCAAATTATTCGAAATTATTCGATTCGATTCGCACTCAATCTTTATTATTCGAATTCGCTTCACACCCAAAATTTTGCTATTCGCACACCTCTAGTTAAAACCAAACTTTCTCACAAATTTTGCAGCATGCATGTACAAAATCAAGCTGAAAAATCATTTGTTTCAATCACTGCGATAAAAAGGTTCGATCGTCTGTTATTGCATATTTGCGAGCTAATAGGTCTTGTATAACAATCACAAAGGCGACATTTATGGAAGCTGTTGTGACTTCCAGCAAGCTGAAACAGTGCTGACACTCCTGTCTTCTCGGCAGTGGTCGCGCTGAATGTCTAAATGTTGGTTTTCTTAAAGACGATGCCATTGTATTGACGAACATCTTTTGACAAGATATGGTGGCGAGTTTTGTACTCTGCAGAAGATTCAAATAACGCGATGCATCCGAACAAAATGTCATTCTACTTGTAAAACAAAGCAGAAGATCAGGAAATATGCAAGCTTGAAGAAATGAAAAAATCGTTAACGCGGGGTGTCGCCGGAGCCAGAGTTTCGACGAGTGGTCTTGTCTTTTAGATGCGAAGTATCTCTTGCTCGGGGGTATGTAAGGCGGCGTGCATAGAGTTTCATACAGTAACCTAGAGAGGAAACTGGCGCTGCGATCGTTCAACCACCATGGGAATGATGGGAAGTACAGGCTTCGGATTAGATTTCGTTAGCTTGCGAACTGTCTACGGATCTTCTTCTACAGTTTCAGTTTCGTTCTTGGCGAGGCGTGGATAGTGTGGTGCGTTACAAAGCACTCAAGCAGTGCCTTTGTTGTTCAAAGAGGCTGAAGACCGCTAGATCTCTTGATTTCCTGTTTCGTTGCAGCTTTACAGGTTGTATATGACAGTTTTAGTAAAGCGTCGTGCACTCACCGCTGCGCACAGATGTAGCGTCCCATGCCAGTGCAGGAAATTGCGTAGAGTTCACGTCTTTTGATAAGCGCGTCTTGCCAAAACTCGTTCAAATCGGCTGCAAAACGACGGCAAAGCTAAGTAGACGCACCTTGACGCTCCTCTGACTCGACTTCACAACAAAACTAGAGATGCGTTGGAGGCAGACCACTTGGACAGACGCACCTGGCATCGCAGCAGACGATACGTTAAGTGTTTCTCACTCAATACGGTACTGTTATTTCTATAAATAGATAATGGGTACTTTCGAGGGAAAGACAAGCGCGTTTGTTTCAAGTGCTGTAAAGAAAATAATTCATTATATTGTGATGCCAAATCTGGAACACAGTTGCAGAGCAATGCATACCCTGGTGGTTAAATTTGTCCAGGTTTCAGTTCTATCCCACGGTCACGCAAACTTTTTGCAATAAGTTTTACGCACAAAAGAATAAAGCAAGTTCGAATTAGAAATAACTTCATATCGCTTTGTTTTACACTCTGCAAACGAGCGTCGCGAATCTCAAGAACCTAATCCATCCAAAGCAAATCCAAAGCCTGTACTTCCCATCATTCCCATGGTGGTTGAAGCGCCGCTCAAGGAGCCCGCGTAGACACTAGCGCCAGATTCCCCTCTAGGTATTATTGTAAGAAACTCTATGGCGGCGTGGTAATCCGCACGCAGCATTGTCCGCACTCACACTAAGCATGCGCGACTCACCTCCTTCCCTCTCTCCAACAGCTGCGCGTTACTCTCTCCACTTCTCTGCCAGCACCTGCTTGCGCTTCTCCTGCGTTCTCGCTTCTGCTCTCACGGCGCATACGCTACTCTCCTCCTCTAGTCTCCTCTCCTTCAAATAGTAGAGCGCTGCGCGCGTTCAGTCCAGCGCTTGCCTCGGTTGGCTCCTCTGAAATGCGGGCTCGACATGCCCAAATTATCTCCTTCGCAGCACCGCGATGAGGGCCAGCGCATGCGCGTCCCCTCCCCCTCTGTCTCCTCTCCTACGCTGCCTCTCTCTCATGCGCCTGTCGACGTTCCCCGCACGCCCTGTGAGAATTAACGGCCAGGCTAGAAGGAAGACACGACGCGCGTAGTGTTCCTCTTCGCATTCCACGACGCGAGGTCGGTAGTATGCCCAGCGAACGCCAACGGAACGCGATCGTGCAAGTGCTCCGGCTTCGCATCGCCTCATGGTCCCCTTTAGCGGGAGATGGTGCAATTTTTTTTCAGAGAAGACAAGACCACTTGTCGGAACGTTGGTTCCAGGGAAACCCCGTATTGACGAATTGTCATTTATTCAATCTATAGAGTTATGCGTGTGCAAAAATCGCTTATGTTTCCACTGTCCCTTGTGTGAGCAGCTACTTCGTGTTTGTGGCAACAGGTCGCAGCACAAAAAGCAACGTGCTGTGCAGGAAATACTTGAGCGAATGAGTTAGCAGGCCTCGTAAAGCACATGCGCTCGTATTACGTGGTATGCAGTTACCTCGCAGGATGAGACGGGCTTCAGCTGTGGCTGTACCAAGGACGTTGCTTGCCTGGCACCGGTAGAGGCCTTCGTCTGAGCGCTGTGCCCGCATGATGTGGAGTGTTCCGTTGTGCAAGGGGCTTGTTTGGACAGTACCCTGCCCAACCCTGAACCAGGCATACGTGGGCGCTGGCAATCCACTGGCGATGCACTTTAGCGCAGCAGGCTCCTCCTCACGTACAACGACGTCCTCGGGTGGCTCGTCGAACGAAGGTGGCGTAAGGACAGACAAGCTTAGGTTCGTCTGGACCATGCCAAACTTATTGCTCGCCAAGCAGTAGTATTCCCCGGCATCGTCGACCTGTAGGATTACCGAAGAGGAGTGCTTTTCCAGCTGGAGACTCATTAGTTGGTTTGATGATGATATATGGGATTTAACGTCCCAAAACCACGATATGGTTATGAGAGAAGCCGTAGTGGAGGGCTGCGGAAATTTCAAACACCTGGGGTTCTTTAACGTGCACCTAAGTCCCTAAATGTAAGTACACGGGCCTCGAAAATGTTCGCCTCCATCGAAAATGCAGTCGCCACGGCCGGGATTCGATCCCGGGACCTTCATGTCAGCATCAAAGCGTCATAACCACTAGACCACCGTGGCTGGGCTGATGATGACTTTAAAACAGCAAGTAATGATTCACACGGGATGGATTTAAATGGTCTGCTCATCCCTGACGTAACAGCTCAAGCAAGGTCTGTAATTAAAGTACTGGTTGCATGTGACCACTTGATACCCTTAATTATAAATACCTCGGCCTTCATCTTTATTGCCTCTGCAGACACGTAAGATAGGTGTTGTCTGCACGTGCTGCATTTTTTGGTGCAATAAACCCTCTATTTAAGTTCATCGTCCTTTGAAGCAGTAAATCTCCATAAAGGGGGCAAAATAATTTGTGCACAGTGATGAACTTGTGCTTTTCATGGCCATTTTGAAGTTAGGACAGCATACGCTAAAACCCCGAACACAAGTCGAGTGATGTGGTTGGCCGAAGCTACATCAGAGGAGCATTTGGAGCACCTAAAAGCTCCAATTGGAGCCACAAATGAACTCTTTAGAGCATTTACTGCGGCAAATTTTGGAGCTCATATTTAGGTCGAGCTATAGTAGTGGTTTCATGTTTTCCAGTGACATCAATATACGAACACATGCATGTATATATTTCTTTAGAGCATCCCGTAGGCTGGAATTCCCTTAATGAACTTCATTTTCCTGTGCAGAGGCTTCGGTTTCAGTCGTCTAGTGACCTCACGGCTTCTGCAGTAGAAGAAACTTTGGAAATGCGTTTGATATTCATACGCCATTCAAGTAAGCTATATCGGTTATTGAGGTTTCTCAGACACGCAAACTATTACCAAAAGGGCCAAATAGCCATAGCAACTTATTCTGTGTTTTTCATGTAATGCGCTTCTCTGAACGCTACAAGTTTAAACTAATGGTTCTCATTTATAACTGTACTGACGAAGACTTTTCACCATTCAGCAATATGTACCTAACTCGTGACAGTCATTATAACTTACGAAGGACCTCATTTGTTTCGACCCGAGCAAGGACAAATTATGGCACACAATCACTTGACCATCAAATAGTAGAGATATGCAATAGTTTTCTTCTGTAGTGGAAACAGTACAGTTGAGCATATCTGTATAGTAGAACCCCGCTGATACGTTTTTGAAGGGACCGTAGGAAATAAACGTAAGAGACGGGAAACGTAACAGCCGAAAAACAGGAAAAACGGCAAAATATTTAGTGGTACAGAATTTTATTTCAATTCTTACGAGCAGCACGAAAATTGGCGCGCTCAGCCGCGATCTAGTCGATGGATAGAAACGCGAAGCTTAGGACGGCCTCATCCACAGAAATGTAATCAACGTATGTGATTTTTTTAACACCAACAGCTGTAGGCATGAAAGAACTAAGCACACGCAATCACGACCAGCGCGGCGAGTCCGACCGCGAACCGCACGCACGACCATGCGAGCTCCAACCAGCTCGAACTCCTCCCGCTCTCCGACAAATAACGATGATGATGAGTCTACGCCAACGCGATGGCAGAAGTGAATGCCAATCTCGAAGGCCTTGCTTTCGCAAGCAATTACGTCATACGCACGCCATGTTTGTGCAATACAAATCTCAAAGGCTATGCTTTTGTCAATAGTAAATGCCAATCTCGAAGGCCTTGCTTTCGCGAGCAGTTACGTCATAGACGCCATCTTTGCAATTTGAATCTCGAAGGCCATGCTTTTGTTTGCATCAATTGAAAGATTCTGTTGCTTGCGCCTCTCATGCGGCTAATATTACGGTCAAACGAGGCTGCGTGAAAATGCACCATGGCGGCTCTCTTTGGTAGTCACTCGGTCGGCTCCGAGCGCACTTCGCGACGTATCATACGGGAACGGGCCGACAGTTACGACGTAACAGCGGGGTTCCCAATACATTGTATCCTATGGGAGCTATGCCGGGACCGGCGGAAAACGACGTAACAGCCGGGAAAACGCAGCAGTGAGGAACGTAACAGCGGAGTTCTACTGTATTTGAAAAAAAGAAAGTAAGACTAGTTTTCGACACAGGATGAAGCATTTCTTTATTTTAGTGTTTATGTACACGCATTTGTATCCTACTACTTGTGATGTTTACTTCTCTTCGCTGAACTGCTTTGACTGCATTTGACATGCAAAGTTATGCACACTGGTAATTTCGCTTGAATCTTGATTCAAGTATTTATCTCTTCCTTTGCTAAATCTCTTCACAATATTATATCACCTTTCTGGTAGCCTAAAACTCCAGATAATTTTCACGAGTTAATTTAGAAGATTAACTGTTTTGATACCTGAGATCTGCAGTGCGCGTTGTGCTTTTGTCATTAGCAGGAGGAGGAATAACGAGCAGAATCCCGCTGGTGGACATGCCAAATGCCAGAGCCGTTATCCGTGAACTCACACGAGATCATCCGGCCATCATTAGGAGACTGAAATGAGGCATCAAGGCAATCGGCCCAAAAGTATAAAAAATGCGATCTTGGGCAGTCGACCCTTCGTACAGGACCGCATTACATACCCTAGCTATAGTCCAAACAAATTGAAAAATATATTCCTTCAGAGTTCTTAGTGTTTGTTCACACTATCACTGAAGCTGTAGTTTTTTTGTAGGCCGAAGTCGTATCGCCAACTTAAAATAGCAGCGTTGCAAAGGCAGCTACGGCACCACACATTCGCCCTTTTAAACGCTAGCGCCCAGACTGTGCTACTTTGACCCCTAGTGGTGGGCGAGTAAACGGCGCGTTGCCAGAGGCAACCTTGCAGGCGCGGGTTGTCGCGTCGTGGTCGCATCGGCCGCATGTACTACTCACGCCCAGGCTTTATGTCGCACACTGACAGCAAACAATGGCGACCATATGGACGAGTGCACAGTGTAGTGTGGTGTAGTTTTGTGGGGCGTGGCCTTGCAAACATGCACACGATTGCGGCTAGTATAATATTCAACCAATCTCCTTTGCGGTAGATATTTCATGGTTACATCTACTCTTGACTGCGGTAGAGGCAGCCATTTTTTTTCTGCCCGCTGTCTACTTTAGAAACTAAAAAAAGGTCATGAACGGCGTATTCCCATGCATTTGTAAAAAAAAAGCAGCCTGTTAAAATGCATACTCACACCTCTCACAGTGACAACGCAAGTAAACCTCACGCGAAATACTTCTGTCTTAGAAAACCCATAACTGCACGGAGTAGTACTCTTCTTTTCTCCTTCTACAGTTAGGATTTACTTTTTACTCGCCCTAAGATCCCGGATAACTTCTCAGATGCATATCCACAGCTTGCACACGGTGCAAAACTAGTACACTAGAAGTAATAGGTCAATCCCAGCAATCAGGAATCGCCACAAATTGTTACAGCACATTTGAGAAGCACACTTGAATAAAAAGAATTCTTCTAATATAGGTTATTGGGATCTCTTGTTTGATAGCGATTGTAATTATAGGGATATTCCACGTGAATTCGTACCCGCCACTGTGGTCTAGTGGTCATGGTGCTGGACTGCTGACCCTAGGGTCGCGGTATCGAATTCCGGCCGCGGCGGCCGCATTTTTGATTGAGGTGCAAATACTTGCGGCCCGTGTGCATAGATTTAGGTGCACGTTAAACAACACCAGATGGTCAAAGTTTCCGGAGTTCTTCGCAATGGCGTCCCTCATAATCAAATCGTGGTTTTGGGACGTTGAACCGGAACAATTATTAACGTTAATTTGCGACACTGCCATTATATTTTACATTAAGCCTCTCATCAAGCTGCCATTAAGGGGGGACACTGCGCCTGAAAACTTTTTTTACAGTTCTTTACCAATTTAAATCAAACTCGTTGAGTTTATGTATATTTGTGTGCTGATTTCAAATATGCAATTTGTTTCCTAGTACAATGTGTAGTTTTTTAATTCCATGTGCCATTTTGGGAGCCCCAGTTTGCCTAAACTGAGAGAGTTACAAAGTAATTAGGCACATTAGAATGACCTGGAATGAGTACAGAGTGCAAGAAAACAAGAATGGATGTTCTAAGCCCATTTGAACAAAAGTTGTGGCATGTTGAATATCTGTGGCTGAAATCCCAGCTTGGAGTAGACTAATTTGGAACGTTCATCGAGCCATAACTTTCGTTCAAATGGGTTTAGAACATCCATTCTTGTTTTCTTGCACTCTGTACTCATTGGAGGTCATTCTGATGTGCTTAATTACTTTGTAACTCTCTCAGTTTAGGCAAACTGGGGCTCCCAAAAAGCATATGAAATGTTTGATATTTTAAAAACTACATGTTATACTAGAAAAATAATTGCATATTTGAAATCTGCACACAAATATGCATAAACTCCGCAAGTTTCATCTCAATCGACAAAGAATTAAAAAAAAAATTTCAGGACCCATGTCCCCCCTTAAGATGGCAGGTTGATGCACTGCGTCTTAGCCAGTAAGATCACAGGGAAGGGGAGTGCTCGTTCTCCAGCTAACCTGGAAGAGGTAGCTGCGCGATTTGTCCACATGACTATGTACACAGGCGGCCCATGCTCATTATTTTACAGCTAATCTGTGCAGGGTTCAAAGACTGGGATAAACATGGTTACTGGTGGCCTCATGTGTGCCAATTTCAGGCGCGCCTGACGTGGAATGTTTCGCTATCTCAGTTATAAGAAATGCGCTGAAAGAAGAGAAAAAAAATATCCATCAGGATTGAAGATTCTAGGCTTCTTAACACAAACCATCGGCCTTGAGAGGGCCGATTGGGCCTATTCGGCATAAAAGAAAAGTGCAAATAAAAGGCTTCGTGGCGTCTGCCACGATATCGTCAATATGCTCAAACTATTGATAATGTCACCAGCCAGCTCACACCAAGTAGTTGCCCTAGCTTGAAAGACATTCACGCGGCTGCATCTGTTCTCGGGATCATAAATGCGATCTCGCGTGACGTGATGGTCACTGCACCCGCGGCATACCTCAACCGGCTCGATGTGCAGAGAGCCATTGTCCCAATGCCGAATACGACCGCCTGCATTGTCTACTTGATGTCCGTCTCTGAGCCAGAACACCTTTGGCGCAGGATCTCCTCTGGCGGTGCAGTGTAGCCACACGTCCCCGCCTGCAGCTACTTCGGTGTACGGCGGTGCCTCTGCTATCACAGGACTGACTGCATCGGCCATAGTTGAGAACAAAGCATCCAGAAATAAAGAGCCAGTACTGTTTCGGGTGTTCAAAAAGCAAAATGAAGGAAAGAACAAACGAGGGGCGTCTAAAGTAACTAGAAAGAGAAGGAACGGCGATGCAGCCTCAGATGCAGCATCCAATGTTGCTCAGGGTACAATTGTGTAATGTTCAACTCCAAAAACTGTTCACATTAGAAAATAGCTAAATGATACAAAGATTACACGAAAAATACAGCGCGCAAACGGTCGTAACGAAGAAAGGTGACACAACAGAAGCGCCGACTCTCAACTGGTGATTTATTGAATCATACAGATTATTTAAACGTGCAAAATATACATGCTGAACATTCTACCATTTCCACCATAACAGGCGACCGGCCAATACATTCTACGTGAACTTGCACGAGCCTTCTACAAAATGCCCGCACAATCACTTAACTCTACTGTCACTCACGACCACCTGACGTTAGCATTTCATGGAAGTACCGCGGTATCTTTACCAGATCTACCTTGTTGCTATGGGAAATGTAATGCTCTAAACTTCGCGTTAGTTCACAGGCCCTTTCACACTAACCAACTTTCCAGAGACCTACGCTACGGTGTCTCTCATAATCATATCGTGATTTTGGCACGTAAAACCCCAGCAATTATTATTATTATTATTATTATTATTATTATTATTATTATTATTATTATTTGGAAACCAAGTCGTGTTTCAAAGTGCGGTCAGAAAACTTCCTTTAGGACAACATGGTAGAATGACCTCCTCTAACTACTAAAGCCATTTTTCCGAATTCTTATTATAGCGGAGAAACGTTTTCCCAGAGACACTACAGCTCCGTCGTAGCATGGGCAATACGTTTTTGTTTCTGGCGGCAGATTAGAAGAACACCGGCATGCGAAAGATGTTCCTGTGTCCAAAACTAAATCCCACATAAGCATGCTGCACGCATGGGGCAACAGGGGCGTAGCTGGGGGGGGGGGGGGGGGGGGTGGGGGGGGTTCAAACCCCCCCCGAAATTTTTCAGTTTTGCTTGCATATATATACACGCGCACATACAAACTCATGCACGAACATACATAAAGTATGGTTGAACCCCGCCCCCCGAAACAAATTTCTGGCTACGCCCCTGTGGGGCAACTATTGTAACTGAACATTGACTGCTAAATTTAACATTCGGTATTCAAATACGATGTTCAAGTTCCATCAAGTTAACACAGTTAACGTGCTCCAATTAATTCACCTTATTTACCGAACACGTTATAGTAGTTTATGTATGGTATTAAGAATTCATGCATACTTTTAGTTGAAAGGCTTGAGCTAAAGGAAAAAAAACCTATCAAGCTTGATTAACCATGTGCAACCAACTAGAACACTAATACTTTCTAAAATACTGTGACACTTCTAAACAAAACAAAGTACTTATTACTACAATACAAAATGACGCCGTATCAATTCAGTGCAAACAACAGCGTCCTTAGGACCCTGGCCACATCAATGTTGATATAAGGTCAAACCTACAAGTAATGAACATGAATATAACAAAATGCTAGATATAAGAAACTCAACAAAAATTGTGTGAATGCCATTATAGTGCAACATATGTACGTTTAAACCAATATTTGCTTTAGCAGAGCTATTTTATGCCACATGTAGCTTCCTCACAACGAGGCTCGTACATTATAAGCGACTGAAGGTCAAGTGCACACTCACCACCAACTACAACGTTTGCCGTGGCCTTGTGCTGTCCGGCACCGTTCTCGGCCACACAGGTGTACGAACCCTGGTCACGTTGGGCAATGCTGTCCAAAACAAGCTCACTCACGCCGTCTCCCATTTCTGAAGCATACGTCTCTGCAAAATAAAGTAGGCATACTACAGCGTAAAATACCTTCTATCACCAATTGTCCGAACGATAAATGTGGAGTATTCTTTTTTCGCACGGTATACCAACCATTATCCGAGTCATCTGCCGCGCAAAAGATAAAACTAAGATTTAGTGCTGCAGTGCTTAGGAAGCTATTCGTGGATAATTTCAGCCAATAAGCTACCCAGGGGAGAGCACGCAAAACATGCCATCAAGGTCCATGTAGCAGACGACATTCACTCTCACGCGTGCGGTGGCGGTTCTGGCAGATGGATTCGTCGTCAACAAAGAAAAAAAAATGCATTGCGAAGCAGTTTTTCTGTTTATCGATATGCATGTCGGCGAGGCGGAAAGATGGGATGGTATTTTTTCACAAGTTCCCGTTTTCTGAGGGAACGGCGTAAATAACCAGCCTCCGCATCGGCTAAGTTACTCCGACGATGGTTGTTCTTGGCACTTCAGGAATAAGCAATACATTGCTGTGCTGAAAATTTGTTGCACTCTTCGAACGGCATCAAGATATTTTATAGATAACACAGCTGGAATGAATCGGAATTTATTGATGGAAACTTCCCTATGCGGCTCAAGCTATGAGAGACGCCGTAGCGGAGGGCTCCGGATAATCTCGGCCAGCTGGAGTTCTAATATCTCAGAGTACACGGGTATCTAGCGTTTCGCCTCCACCGAAATGCAACCGCTGCAACTGGGATCGAACATGCGCCTGCCGGGTCAGCAGTCAAGCACCGGTCGTAGGAACTGCGTCACAGCAGCGGACAAAATCAAAATTTTTGTAGTGCTCATGTCAGCGTGCTTGTTGCGTGGCGTCAATGCCTCGTACGCGCACTGGGAATGGCTTCAAGTCAAGAGCTATTTGCTCCATTAGGACGAGCAGCAGGTCTTTGCCTTGCTGTTGATGTGTTCTGTGCTCGATTTACTCGACCTGTGGGCACGCGTACCTGGTATAACCTGGCCGATGTCTCATCGTGGGGTTCAAGGAGCCATGAAAGGGCCAATTTACACCTACCTATACGGATGCACTGCGGTTGCAGCAGGTGAAAGGAGAATTTGCGGGCACCACAATTCCGTTCACATATGCGGATCAGCTGACGCACGCACACACAGACAAATCAATAAGGCACTCCACAATAAGGTTCTGCGCAGTTTCTTGCCATCATTTTTTAACAGTCAGTAGCCATTGTTTCACTCTGCCTCTTTTTGTAACTGCGCCGAATATACAACACGAAACCTTGTTATTGTTCTCAGTGTACCATCACCGCCTTACCGTTTGTATTTTAACGCATACACAAGGACGCGAGGAAGTAGTCGGCAGATTAAGCCGCTGCAAAATATTGATGTGTGGCCGTGATGCTCTAGGCAGTTGGCATTTTATAAACGATACCCACTGGCAACTGACAACTGCTTTAGCCCACCTACCTACAAAACACTGCCGAAAAGTTTGTCTGCCGTGCTGATTGACACGGCCGGTGTCAGCGCAGCAGCACTTACCTAGCAGTTGATGTGAACGGACGGCAGATACATGTTTAGACTTCGTTAAAAAGCCAGCAGTGCAGGAACATTGGCCATCGGAGATCACAGGCTCAGTCGAAACACCTCACAGCAGCACTGGTATTTCTTGTGGATCCGAATTGTCACCATAAGTTTACACAAAAAGTGCAACAACATTTTTTTACCGTCGACCTTGCCCTTCGGGACAACCAAAATGAGGTACTCGGCTGTGTTGGGAAACGGGTGTCTCAGCTTGCGACTGCTTCTGCGCAGAGCTGATAGACGGAGCGATCAAGGCGACGGTGAGTTAAGGCAAATTTATATACATATATACAGAGGCTTTACATATTCGGCGCTGGGGCCGACAGCTTATTGGGCTCGCACAGCGGTGCGACGACGACCCGCGATTTCTTCGTTCGCTGTCTCGCTGTCTCCCTCTCTCTCCGCGCAGCTTGGTTCTTTTGTAGCCCTGGGCGATCGCTTGCATCAGCCAGGAGCGCGAAGCCTCCAATCAGGAACCGCCGTTGGTCGCTGGCTCGAACCGGATCCGCGGGGAGGAGGGCTTGCCGCACGTTGCGGGAGAGATTTCCGTCGGTTGCGTCAGGCGCAGCGCCGGAGTTGCCGGGGATTGCGTAAGACTCCCGCTTCGTTGCATCAGCGGGTGTCGACGCTGGTTGCGTCAGACGTTTTACCAGCTTGAATTCCTTGTCGAAGCAAGGAAGTTTGGGTTGGGAGCCCTGGCATAACAGCACCCCCGCCGCCAGACAATGCGCCGGAAAGACGAGCTGCTTCCACGTGGCTCGGATGCCGGGCGCGCTCGTTCGCCAGGTCCATCCAGGTTCACCTCCAGGGCCATGGGGACATTTGGCTCCACGCTTCGTTCCGTGAACAGATCCCAGTCGCCAGGCCGGATCCCGGCTCCAGTGGCTTGTCGCCAAGATGTGTCGACTTGCTTTGCTCGTCTCTTCTGACGATCTTTCGTATCAGCACTTGTTGATCGTTCTGCAACTTGTCAAGAACGGTCCGACAACAGACAACACACGACACAAGCAAGTGCCCTCGGTCACCCGACAGAACACCAGACATAAATAGAATAATATATTCCTAGCTACCTTTATGTCGAAATTTTGTTCCCTCTATATCAAGAGGCACATGTGAGACACCAAAACTCTTAAAAGCAGAACTCAAAATATTACACGTGTAACAAACGCAATGAAACAGAATTCAAAATAATCTTGGCCCCTTGAGATCACTCAGGACGGAAGCGCTCAGCTGAGGCCGCAATGAGGACAAAATTTTGCCCCAATTTGCCAGCGAAAAACCGAAAGGATAGCCGAAGACGGCACTGATTAGAACGCGCGACTCAGTGCGTCTGCGTTCGCGTTTAGCTTTCCTTTCTTGTAACGAACGTTCAAGTTGTGCTGTTGGAGTATCATGCTCCACCTTAATAACCGGCCGCTTTTGGACGACATGTTATTCAACCAGGTTAGAGGACAGTGGTCCGTACCACAAACTTGGAACCGGAGACGTAACAGGCCAGCTTTTGAACGGCCCACACGAGGCAGGCACATTCCTTTTCAGAGGTACTATATGCCTCTTCCCTGCAGCTCAGTTTTCGGCTTAAATACAAAACTGGTCTTTCGTGACCAGTGTCATCTTCCTGGCACAATATAGCTCCCATTCCGCGATCACTCGCGTCGCACTGAATGATAAAGCCCTTGGAAAAGTCAGGCGCCATGAGAACGGGTTTTTCGCTTAAGGCTTGTTTAAGCTTGCAAAACGCATTCTCTTTCTCCGGGTCCCATGTCACTTTAACTGGCTCCGACTTTCGAAGTGCGTCAGTTAGAGGGCTGGCAATGGTAGAGTAGTTTTGCACATAATGCTGATAGTATCCCGCTAGTCCTAAGAAAGCCCTTATCTCAGACTTGGTGATTGGTCGTGGATAGTTCACGACGGCGGCTACCTTGATCTCTGAAGGTCGACGCCGGCCACGCCCCACAACGTGTCCCAGGTAAGACACCTCGCCGCATCCTAGGTGACATTTAGCAGGTTTCGCTGTAAGACCCGCTTCTTTCAACTTGTTCAGCACGACTCGTAAATGTTCGACATGTTCTTCCCAGGTGTTCGAGAAGATGGCGACATCGTCGAGATACGGCAGTGCGAACTCGGACAGGCCATTAAGAACGCGGTCCATTAGACCCGAAAAGCAATAAGGCGCATTTTTCAGTCCAAAACTCAGCATAAGGGGACGATACGTTCCGAATGGAGAAACGAACGCGGCGCAGCGGCTAGCACGCGCGGTAAGAGGGACCTGCCAATAACCTCGCACGAGGTCTAGCGTGGAAATGTAGTTTGACTTTGACACTGTTTCCACCCTTTCCTCTAGATTTGGTATCGGATAGGTCTGGTCTCGAGTTATGGCGTTAAGGCGCCGATAATCGATGCATGGCCTAGGATCCTTTCCCGGCACTTGAACCAAGATTAGAGGAGATGTATAGTCACTCTCACCCGGTACTATGACTCCCAACTCAAGCATTCTATCGATTTCCTCCTTCATGCTCTGCTTCTGCACAGGGGAACATCGATATGGCTTACTACGGAATGGTTCCTCACATGAGCTCGATGTCGTGCTTAATAACCGTCGTTTTTCCGGGACGGCTGTAAAACACGTCTTTAAACTCAGAAACACTCTTTCTCAAGTCCTCCTTCTGGACTTGACTTAACCTTGGCTCCAGGTTCAACTGTTCCAACATCACCTCAGAACCCCTTTCGCTTACATCGCTAGAAGTCAGAATTTCTGCTCCTTCCTCCTCTGAAGCATTCTTTTTCTTTACTCTCACTTTTACGCGTTCCGTTTTTATCGAGATGTCTTCACGCTGCTCTCGAATGAGCGTCGCTCGATCAACCCTCGACAGCTCACACCAACTTTCAGCTACAGGCTTGAGCGTATTGCCCGCCTCGCCCAACGGCGTCACTTCGGTTTCTCCGCCGACGGAGACGACGCTACCCGCTTCAGCTGCCGGCGGCTCGAGTAACCCACCCCGAGAGTTTTCTGTCCGAGGCTCGCTCGACTCGCTGCCAAGGTCACGCAGCTCGGCCGCTTTTGCCGGTGGTGGCGTACTACATGGAACGAGATCAAGTTCCTGTGAAAGCTTCCGCGCTTGCGATCGCGTGAGGGCCATGTACGCAACGCTGGGAAAGAACGATTTACCCTGCTCTTTGAGAAGCTGCTCCGAGTTGTTCGAAAAAAGATAAGGAAAACAATCTGGGAGAGCAGCAGACACAGCCGCTTCGGTGTGAAGCTTACCGAAAGAGCCTTCAATGATCACCGTAGCGATCGGTAAGCAAGTGCTCTGCTCCTCGGCGACCTGCCTGATCCATGCGCATTCTCCTGTCAAGTCGTTCGGAGACACTAATGAAGGATGGACAACGTCCATAGTTGCCGCTGAGTCTCGAAGTGCTCGACACGTTTTCCCATTGACGCTAATCTCCTGAATATACGGTTCTAACAACCGCATGTTCTTTTCTGATTCACGGATCGTTGCGAAAGCAACCTTTTGTTTACAATTTACCGCGATGTGCCCTTCTTTTTTGCAATTGTAACAGATTAGCGGCTTCCGTGACTCAAACGCCCGTGTAGTATCAGTGCGCTGTTTGGGAAGCTCACTCGACTTGTGCGCTTCCGTCTGCCCTTCTCTCACAGCCTCCTTCGTAAAAGACGGGTCTTTTCTGAAATTACGGTGCGGAGCAGGTTTCCGGTCATCAGGTTTTTTTGAAAAGCCCTCTTTTCTTTCTGCTTTTTCAACACGCACGGCCCTACTGTGCAAGTTTCTACGAGTGTAGTACTCTTCAGCTAACTCTGTTGCCTTGCTTAGCTGTACTTCTCCAAGCTTA
Source organism: Rhipicephalus sanguineus (assembly GCF_013339695.2). Classification (NCBI taxonomy): domain Eukaryota; kingdom Metazoa; phylum Arthropoda; class Arachnida; order Ixodida; family Ixodidae; genus Rhipicephalus; species Rhipicephalus sanguineus. The sequence continues at coordinate 68,939,327 of NC_051176.1, read as the reverse complement.
TCCTGCAGCCAAAGCTTGACATCATCCTCGATACAGCGGTAGAATTGCTCCAATGCTATGCACTCTACCACTTTATCGCGATCGTCATAGACATCTTCGCCCTTGAGCTTGAGCCATTCAATTAAATCGGCTTTAAGACGAAACGCGAAGTCAACGTGTGACTCATTCCCCCTTTTTGCATACCGGAACCTTTGCCGGAAAGCCTCGGGTGACAATTTATATCTTCTCAACAGAGCCTCCTTAACCTCGTCATAGCTCTCAAACGCCTCCCTCGACAAGCACGTTATCACGTCGGATACTTCTCCGGGAAGTAGAGCTAACAGGTTCTGTGCCCAAAGAGACCGCTCGATGCCATTCCTATCGCAGACGTGTTCGAACTTCACGAGATACTTCGCCATGTCCTCGCCCACTGCGAACGGTGGCAGTTGGTCCCGAATTCTATGTCCACTAGCCTGAACCGTCGCAGAAGCTACGCTAGGCGCTTGCGAACACTGACGGAGCGCCAATTCTATTCTTTTCATCTCGAGGCGCTCTTCGCGTTCCTCGCGCTCGCGGCGTTCTCGCCTTTCCGCCTCTTCACGCTCACGAAGTTCTCATCTTTCGGCCTCCTCGCGGCGTTCTTTGATATCCGCCCAGGCCTCATCGACTTCCTCAGCCGTTACTCCCTCCTTCTGCATGATCTCAAGGATCGCTTGCTTTCGCTTCGCACGGCCCAGAGTAAGGCCGAGTTCTTCACAAATTTCGATGAGTTCCTTCACTTTAAGGTTCTCCATCGTTCACACTAGCCTCTTGCTATTTGCCCTCGTTAGAATCTACTTGCCGTATCCCCTATAAGTCTACTAGAAAGACACGCAAGCAATTCTCAACCTGCCGTGTTTACGCCCTCCGCATTAACTTTGGTTTCAAAGCGCTCCGACTTGGCTCGAAACAATCAAAGCTCACTCCAATGCTTCACACAACCTTCTCTAAACTACGATAACCTGTGCTAGAGAAGTCTGGTGAACTGAAGGGAAAACATCAGGCACTCACCGCATCGAGGTAGCTGACGCCGGCCGATCCCGCAGCTGCCATCCACTGTTGGGAAACGGGTGTCTCAGCTTGCGACTGCTTCTGCGCAGAGCTGATAGACGGAGCGATCAAGGCGACGGTGAGTTAAGGCAAATTTATATACATATATACAGAGGCTTTACATATTCGGCGCTGGGGCCGACAGCTTATTGGGCTCGCACAGCGGTGCGACGACGACCCGCGATTTCTTCGTTCGCTGTCTCGCTGTCTCCCTCTCTCTCCGCGCAGCTTGGTTCTTTTGTAGCCCTGGGCGATCGCTTGCATCAGCCAGGAGCGTGAAGCCGGTGAAGCCTCCAATCAGGAACCGCCGTTGGTCGCTGGCTCGAACCGGATCCGCGGGGAGGAGGGCTTGCCGCACGTTGCGGGAGAGATTTCCGTCGGTTGCGTCAGGCGCAGCGCCGGAGTTGCCGGGGATTGCGTAAGACTCCCGCTTCGTTGCATCAGCGGGTGTCGACGCTGGTTGCGTCAGACGTTTTACCAGCTTGAATTCCTTGTCGAAGCAAGGAAGTTTGGGTTGGGAGCCCTGGCATAACAGCTGCAAGGAAACTCACCTTCGACAAAACACCGCGTTTTGATATCGCACTCTAGAAAACACAGGATTTCTAACAACAACAATCCGCACATGGGTCATCTTGTATGCGCCATTTTTCCAGTGTTGCCTAACTTTGCAGCGCCTTGTTGCTTTCCTTTTAAGTGCGAATAGCTTCTTAGTTGCCATGAGAATTAGGCATCGGTGCTCGCAGTTCGCATCTTCCCTTCACTGAGGTTGTGCCGACCGTATTAAACGCCCTCGTGAATGCTGTCACAGATGGACAAAAGAAAGACCTCAGGGAAATGAAGATATTGCATTTGCAATCGATGATTACCTCCGATTATCTTTGTTTAGGTGAAAAGTTAAAATAATGTCGGAAATAAAATTGCCGTTGTCAAGTAAAGGCTACCGGCATAAGCACAATAATAACTGAAATTTACAGTGCAGACCCTAAAGAGATATCCTCTGCTCTATGTCGTATAGCACATGCCGTCCAACGTATATTGAGTCGCAAAGAAATGGTAATTGAGCAAGGCGCTCCTTAGCTTTATGCATGGCGAACTAAGTTCTGCAACTACATAAGCAAAAAAAAAAACCGTATATCGCAGGTGATTATTGGATGGTATCTGGGCAGACAGTTACTGCTGAAGATTGCAATGCATACTCCCCACAATGTTTTCCGGTGCTTGTTGTCCGACGAAAAAAAAAGGAGCGCGATGCTCCTAACGTAAATTTTTATTATTTTCCGAAAATTATTATTATGCTGCATGATTTAAAAACGAAAGCATCATGTGGTCCTGATAATATGCCAGGTGTATATCTTTGGCGCTTTGTCAAGACTCTTCAGAAACACGTGGTTATTATGCGTCGCCTCTTTTTGTTATTGACGAACATGCCATATGACTGGAAAGCAGTCCGAGCTGTACCGCTATTCATGAAAGCTGAAAGTTTATTGTTACAATATTGCTGCCCAGTCTATATCATCCTGCTGTCAACAATCCACAAATGAAAATAATTTCTGGAATAACCATCTGACCATTATGCTCTTCGAGAATGATTTTCCATTATGACTGATTTGATTTCAAAAGTTTATTTGCGGCTTTTATAAATACATTAAAAGTCGAATCTACCGTAAAATGCTGTGCAAGCGCCCCCACCAGAGCAACCATCCCCCTCCCTTAACCGTAGGGGGAGGCGCTTGCTCGGCATTTTACGGTACGTAATATTTTTAGACTTCATTAAAGCTTTTGATACACATTACGATTAACTTATAACAGTCAAGTAATCAAACTTCCAGAAATATTTAATTTCTGCATCTCAACTTATCGAAGAATACAAACCATCCGTTTATGTGGATGAACCAAACTTGTGTTGTCTTTCAGTAGCTTCTTCCATTAAACAGGGAACTATACTCAGTCCTGTGGTTTCTCTAAATCATTTAAACAATAATGTTAATGCGATTAATTCACCAGAGCAGATTCTTCTGATTGCTGATGTTTTGTTTAGAGAATTTTAGTACAGTAATGAATGGTGTTCCAGTAAAGCTAATTTGGGAATGGTATGAGCAGTGGGAATGTTTCTCGACGCAAACATGTCTCTGTAACAATAAGGGAAAGAGCGGCACTCTTAGTATCTAGGTACATTCCAAGTGGGATCATCACCCTAACTGAAAGTATTCATCTCTAAATATTTAAGAACAAGAATAACCAGGACTAATCATGCAGCACTGTCACAAATCTCGCGTACACAACAAATGATTTCTTGTCGCACGTCGCATGAAATGTCACACACTTCGTGAAGGCCCGCCGTCCTAGGATGGCGTCTCTGTACACTCACGGTGTTCCACCTCGCGCCTAAGCCAGCGAAGAACGACAAAACCTGAAAACGGTACAGTTTGTAGTTTTTTCGTTCGACGGTCGACCCGAGCGGACTGAATGTGTGGCGATGTCGAGGAAGACTGATGTAATCAAGTGCAGCCACTGATATTGCTTTAGGCAACAAAAAAGCATTTGAATAATGAAGAAAATAAGAAATAAAAAATGCGCAATAAAAACAACACAAGAAAATCTATAGTACGCGAATGATCATGAGTGGAAATAAAAGGGTAAGATACAAAAATATTTATGCGTTACAATAATATTACATGACTTCTTATCCGCACCATATAGGGATTAGATGAGCTAAGTATGATGAGCTCTTGTGAGGCGAAGCACACACTCATCTAGTCTGCAGTAACACCAATAAATTGAAAAGAAATAAAAAGCTCCCTCCGGACCAGTCAATTAGTTCGTGCGCGTAGAGGAACTGACACGGTGTCGCTGGAAGTTCACAATTACTTTAGTAGACGACTACGTGTTGAATGTCTAGATGGCTGCGTTCGCTACTAGGGTCACTATGTCCGTCATACACTCATGCCCTCCTACACCAATGTTGGTACTTTCCAAGTTAAGGAGGTAACCAAGAGAGTACCCAGATACAGGCAGGCAAGGCAAGGCAAGGCAAGGCAAGGTAGGCAGGCAGGCAGGCAGCGATCGATCGACGATCGATCGATCGCTCGAATCGATAGATAGATGATATAGATAGATAGATAGATAGATAGATAGATAGATAGATAGATAGATAGATAGATAGATAGATAGATAGATAGATAGATAGATAGATAGATAGATAGATAGATAGATAGATAGATAGATAGATAGATAGATAGATAGATAGATAGATAGATAGATAGATAGATAGATAGATAGATAGATAGATAGATAGTAGATAGATAGATAGATAGATAGATAGATAGATAGATAGATAGATAGATAGATAGATAGATAGATAGATAGATAGATAGATAGATATCGATAGATATAGATAGATAGATAGATAGATAGATAGATAGATAGATAGATAGATAGATAGATAGATAGATAGATAGATAGATAGATAGATAGATAGATAGATAGATAGATAGATAGATAGATAGATAGATAATAGATAGATAGATAGATAGATAGATAGATAGATAGATAGATAGATAGATAGATAGATAGATAGATAGATAGATAGATAGATAGATAGATAGAGATAGATATAGATAGATAGCATAGATAGATAGATAGATAGATAGATAGATAGATAGATAGATAGATAGATAGATAGATAGATAGATAGATAGATATAGATAGATAGATAGATAGATAGATAGATAGATAGATAGATAGATAGATAGATAGATAGATAGATAGATAGATAGATAGATAGATAGATAGATAGATAGATAGATAGATAGATAGATAGATAGATGATAGATAGATAGATAGATAGATAGATAGATAGATAGATAGATAGATAGATAGATAGATAGATAGATAGATAGATAGATAGATAGAGATAGATAGATAGATAGATAGATAGATAGATAGATAGATAGATAGATAGATAGATAGATAGATAGATAGATAGATAGATAGATAGATAGATAGATAGATAGATAGATAGATAGATAGATAGATAGATAGATAGATAGATAGATAGATAGATATAGATAGATAGATAGATAGATAGATAGATAGATAGATAGATAGATAGATAGATAGATGATAGATAGATAGATAGATAGATAGATAGATAGATAGATAGATAGATAGATAGATAGATAGATAGATATAGTAGATAGATAGATAGATAGATAGATAGATAGATAGATAGATAATAGATAGATGATAGATAGATAGATAGATAGATAATAGATAGATAGATAGATAGTAGATAGATAGATAGATAGATAATAGATAGATAGATAGATAGATAGATAGATAGATAGATAGATATAGATAGATAGATAGATAGATAGATAGATAGATAGATAGATAGATAGATAGATAGATAGATAGATAGATAGATAGATAGATAGATAGATAGATAGATAGATAGATAGATAGATAGATAGATAGATAGATAGATAGATAGATAGATAGATAGATAGATAGATAGATAGATAGATAGATAGATAGATAGATAGATAGAAACAGTCAAAGTGCCTTTAGGTCGCTAAGAAATGCTTTTCACTTAAAAGAGGCAGACACAGGCACAGACATTGCGCTACTTCCAACAGTATATTTCCGCAATCCCGATCGTACTTATATACATTACAAGAAACAAAACTGAGCCCATCCGGTGCGAAATAACAAAACATTACAAGGCAACATAAACTGTTTGAAGTAACGCTATGTATGTGCGTGTGTGCATCTTTCTCTGTCTCTGTGCCGGCATTCATAAAAACGTCTTACGCCAAAAATTTTCGTACAAGCATATTTCAGCCAATCATGACATGGATCATAGCATCAGCGAAGCTGGCTCACCAATGGAAAAACGCATCTACGAAAAAGAACTTTAGTGAATTCCGCCCCAGGTTCTTGTGCGCTGTTTCCGTTCTTAAAGGTGAACTACCTGGACTACCAAGATTCCCAGATTTCTACTTTGGTGTTTATACAAACATTTACTGTGGATCTTGAAGTATCTCTGAACGGCCCTGCATGGTACGTGCGGTATCGGCCATAACTGCGCTAGAAGTTGTAACCATCGCAGTTCCTTTGTATCACTAGAACTTCATTCTTCAAGGGTCACCATGCACCGAGCCTGAGCTTTCGCACAGGTTGAACATCTTCGATGAAGCCGAAAAGAAAGGGACACTTGCCTTCCGGCATAGGCTTTTCATTGTGCATCCATGTAATGCGGGGTGTGGGCGAGCCACTGGCTTGGCAGCCGAGCCTGAGTGCCGCACCCGCACTCAGCTCTTGGTCCCGAGGCAGCGTGCTAATGCTTGGCGGCACGAGGACCTCTAGGGAGGCCAGTCGTTGCTTCACACCAGCTGCGTTCTCCGCCGTACACAGGTAGCTGCCGCTATCCTCCGGCTGCAAGAATCATTGCGAGCGTTACTAGGAACGCACAAGTTTTCTGGAAGCAAAAAGCTGCATTATGAGGCCCATATTATTCATTCATTATTAAAATTCATATTAACTTTTATTCAGTATATTCTTTACAGATAATTGCGGAAAGAAAATGCAAGGATAAGACCAAAAAAGCTGCTATGTTAGCAGCTTGACAAGGCTCCTACCCCTTTTCCCTTGACATCGAGATCCGTAGAGCACAAATATTAAACCTTTGCACACTGATGTGCAAAACTGAGAAAATCAGAAAAAAAAACCTCATTACATCAAAGTTATAGGCTTACATAAAAAGAGCAAAGAAAAACAAAACAAGAAACAAATAAAATAAAAAGGCAACATACGGTAAATCTACATACAATGCACACGTTGCTGGGCGGGTAACAAAATACTACAAAAATTGATTATAAAAAGTATATAACAAAGTTTACAAAGAACCTAAGCACGGGAGAGGAACAACCGAGCAATTGGCATGTCAAATGTTACATGTATGGCACCTAGGATAAAGATTAACTAATAACAATGTACACTCTAAGCCAAAAATGGAAAAAAATAGAGTAACTGCGGGTTTTACTACTCCTAAAGACCAACTGTTACTCCCCAAAAAGACCAACTGGAACAAGATGGCCGACATGTCTCAAGATGGGGGAGTAACCGTTTAATGTTAGGTTGGAAGGGAGCAACAGAAGGACGACCGGCAACAGTTGCTCTCGGCGCGCCACCGTTGCTCTCCTGCAGGACGCACCCTGTATCGGTCGATGCATGGGCCACATTTTCTTGCAGGCTGGCGTAAGGAAACTACTTTTTGTAAACTGAACAGAGAGATACGCACGCTAATAGTGACATTTAGCTTGTACGTATACTTTTTAACGTTAACGTGTTGCCGGAACACATGTTTTAGAAAAGTTTTAGCTCCCCGTACGCAAACGTTTACGTAAGTACGTAGAAGAATACCTTTACGTTTGAATAAACCATGAAATGGTGATGACAACGGCATTTAAATTATATTTAATTTAGATAAGATTGTTTCACCGCTGAGGCAAAATCACCAGGGTTTCAGGTATACGCAAAGGGGTGTAGAATACCGGGTTATCCCACGATGGTGTCGCCATCTTGTGACGCTGCGTGCAACCATAGTCATGGACACGTCTGTTTTCACCTGGTGTTCTTGAGGGAAAAATTATTGAAAAGGTAACACATTCGTAATTATGCCGCGGCAAGGCATTTACACCAGACGCAGAACGCACGATGTTTCTGAAATAACAATTTTTTGCTTGCCTGGTTCATCTTGTTCCCGCTAGATGGCGTCACCTATACAGCCTGTCGGGGTATTTATGTCAAGGCTTCTCACGTTTTTATGGCTTCAGCATTCTATTTCTAGGTCACTTAGTGACTTTAACCGCTGAAACAAGGTGATCGATATTGGCGCTCGCACTTCGGCTTATTTTTACTCGGTGACTCGAGCCTCGGCAAAGCGGGTACCGCGATTAGCCGTGATTAGACTCCGTGTATACTTCACGGCAAACAAGCGGTTGAGAGAAGTACACAGTTGATACTTTACATATGCGGTTTTATGCTGAACGGCAGTTTCTAGTACAAAGCAGCAAAAGCCCCGACTGCAGGGTTGCAGCAGAGATCACGAAACGCACACTTATATCGCGATGCGCAGAAAGAGTGACAGCGAGCTTACGCCGCTGCCTCCCCCCCCCCTCATCTCTACCTTGTCACTGGCTGATTTTGGCGGGAGGGCAGCTATCGCAATCGGGTCCGGTAGTTTCACTGTGTTTAATCTCAGAGCAAATGGACGTTATCAGCTCGGGCGGTGTTGTCTTTTCAAAGGGGAGGCGACTCTTCCACAAAAATAATAATAATATTATCATTAATATTGATATTAATAATAATTATTATAATAAAGAAGAAGAAAGCACACCTCCGGGCAAAAAAGAAAAAAAAAGAAAGTACTGGCCTTTTAGCTAGCGCAAAAGGAAGCACTGGCAAAGCCTGTGTTTTCGCGAGAGACTCATTACCTTGACGTTTTCAGATGTTTACATTGTTACTTTCTATTCTCTTTCGAAGATCACCACTGGTTCTGCACGCCTATGCTAATTTCACTAACGTGTTAGAACGCGCAACGACCCGTCGGTAACTACTTAACCCCGTTTTCTTTCAGACGGCGCCGTAGCGTGTTTTGGCGTAGTGGTTAGCGTATGCGCACGGTGGTTATGTGGTCGCGAGTTCGAATCCTGTGTGTTTGTTGCAGATTTTCTGAAATTTATTTCTGAATGTGATCTCTGTATATCCTTTGTACATCCAAACAAATATCTGTATAAACCTCAATATGCTCTATAAGTCAATCAAAAACTAATTTTTTTTGGCCCATGAAGAAACTAAGGAGTAACGGGAAGGAGCATCCGTTGCTCCCTTGAGGAGCATCAGGAAGGAGTAACAGTTGGTCCTCAAGGAGCAACGGGGGAATTAACCGTTCATCCTCTGAAGGGGCAACTGAAAGGAGAGCAACGGTTCGTCCCCTTGCCGTTGCTCCTTTTAGGAGAGTAATGGGAGTGGCAATGCACTTGCTCCCTCAAAGGAGGAACCCTATGCCCCTGTTGCTCTCTTTTGGCTTAGAGTGTAGGATGACATATATTACGCACATGAGCACTAATGTACGTGGTTTCTTTTTATACGTAGTATTTCAGCAGGACAAGTAGAACTAAACTGCACACAACCATTCCGAATGAGAAGCTTTTTAAGTTTATTTAGACGTATTAAAGATAGCAATGTTTTTCATTTTCAATAATGGTAAAACAAGCGCGAATTCGGTGTTGAAGTCTTTTTTTTAATGATAATTAGTTCCCGATTAAGGTACAAACGAGGAAGGCTTTTGATAATGTTATAATCAGATTCTGTAGTTTGCACATTTTAAGAAAACAAGCTCAGTTTGGCAATAAGCTTTGCTTATGTTTCATAATGAGATTAAAGGGTGTATTTGATCAATTGGTGGAATGTTCTATTCTCTGAAGAAATCGCTTGTATGTGCGTCGTGTCACGCGTTTGTAATACGACGAATCGTTTTTTTCCTTAATAAAAATATTTTGTTTCCATTTTATTGAGATGTATTCGCCAAACAGGACTGCAATAGTTTGTCAGATGAAAATAATGCATTATACAGTAAAAGTTTGGTTTTTAATGGACGCATCTGTCGAAGATAGGGAGTATACCGCACGTCCTTGCTATATTTCTGGTCACTTTAGTAGCGCGTTGATCTCAGCTGAGATTTTATTTAAATATTACTTCAATGACAAAACTTCGTTGAAAACCTGAACTTTTGGGGACCCTAGATGCGTATTCAACTTCGAAAGGCACCTTTCTGAACCTCTGCGAACAACACAGGTTTGGATTCTGTTGTGTTGATTGTTAAAGAATGTACAGCACTCTATATAAAAAGGCCATCAAGAATGTTGTTGCCTGTATCTATAAACTTACCCGAATCATTACCATGGAAAAATATACTAGTGTCGTCTGCATCAATTTTTAATTCCAAACAGTTGCTCATCCTTGTTATGTCGTTGATATAAATACAAAGCAGTGAATGCCCTAATATGCTGCCCTGATTTGGGGGAGGGGGGCACTTGCTGAAGGTCTTGACTATGTTAGAAAAACACCTATTTTCATCATTTATTTTCAGCAAAACAACCCTCCACCACAATTTCGGGGAGAGGGGTGGCGGGCC